>NC_041228.1:11239131-11242926 GCF_002837175.3 Physeter macrocephalus
GGAGCACAGGCTCCGGACGGCGCAGGCTCAGCGGCCATGGCCCACGGGCCCAGCCGCTCCGCGGCACGTGGGATCCTCCCAGACCGGGGCGCGAACCCGGTTCCCCTGCATCGGCAGGCGGACGCGCAACCACTGCGCCACCAGGGAAGCCCTTAAATTTTATTTTATTTTTTTATATGGCAGGTTCTTATTAGTTATCCATTTTATACACATCAGTGTATACATGTCAATCCCAATCTCCCAGTTCATCCCACCACCCCCCCCACCACTTTGCCCCCTTGGTGTCCATACCTTTATTCTCTACATCTGTGTCTCAATTTCTGCCTTGCAAACTGGTTCATCTGTACCATTTTCCTAGGTTCCACATATATGCGTTAATATACGATACTTGTTTTTCTCTTTCTGACTTACTTCACTCTGTATGACAGTCTCTAGATCCAGCCACTACAAATGACTCAGTCTCTAGAAATGACTCAGTTTCATTCCTTTTTATGGCTGAGTAATATTCCATGTATATATGTACCACTTCTTCTTTAACCATTAGTCTGTCGATGGGCATTTAGGTTGCTTCCATGTCCTGGCTGTTGTAAATAGTGCTGCAATGAACATTGGGGTGCATGGGTCTTTTTGAATTATAGTTTTCTCTCGGTATATGCCCAGTAGTGGGATTGCTGGATCATATAGTAATTCTATTTTTAGTTTTTTAAGGAACCTCCATAATGTTCTCCATAGTCTTCCTTGGTGAAATGTCTATTTAGGTCTTCTGCCCATTTTTTAATTGGATTGTTTGTTTGTTTCTTTACTATTAAGCTGCATGAGCTGTTTATATAGTTTGGAGAATAATCCTTTGTCCATTGATTCGTTTGCAAATATTTTCTCCCATTCTGAGGGTTGTCTTTTCATCTTGTTTATGGTTTCCTTTGCTGTGAAAAAACTTTTAAGTTTCACTAGGTCCCATTGTTTGTTTATTTATTTTTTTATTTTTGTTTGTTTTTTATACAGCAGGTTCTTATTAGTCATCAGTTTTATACACGTCAGTGTATACATGTCAATCCAATCACCCAATTCATCACACCACCATACCCACCCCCCCTCGGTTGTCCCCCCTTGGTGTCCATATGTTCGTTCTCTACATCTGTATCTCAACTTCTGCCCTGCATACCGGCTCATCTGTACCATTTTTCTAGGTTCCACATACATGCGTTAATATACGATATTTGTTTTTCTCTTTCTGACTTACTTCACTCTGTATGACAGTCTCTAGATCCATCCACGTCTCAACAAATGACTCAATTTCATGCTTTTTTATGGCTGAGTAGTATTCCATTGTATATATGTACCACATCTTCCTTATCCATTCGTCTCTTGTTGGGCATTTAGGTTGCTTCCATGACCTGGCTATTGTAAATAGTGCTGCAATGAACATTGGGGTGCATGGGTCTCTTTGAATTATGGTTTTCTCTGGGTATATGCCCAGGACTGGGGTTGCTGGATCATATGGTAATTCTATTTTTAGTATTTTAAGGAACCTCCATACTGTTCTCCATAGTGGCTGTATCAATTTACATTCCCACCAACAGTGCAAGTCTTGTTTATGGTTTCCTTTGCTGTGCAAAAGCTTTTAAATATCATTAGGTCCCATTTGTTTATTTTTGTTTTTATTTCCATTATTCTAGGAGGTGGATCAAAAAAGATCTTGCTGTGATTTATGTCAAAGAGTGTTCTTTCTATGTTTTCCTCTGAGACTTTTATAGTGTCCAGTCTTACATTTAGGTCTTGAATCCACTTTGAGTTTATTTTGGTGTATGGTGTTAGGGAGTGTTCTAATTTCATTCTTTTACAAGTAGCTGTCCAGCTTTCCCAGCACCACTTATTGAAGAGACTGTCTTTTCTCCATTGTACATCCTTGCCTCCTTTGTCATAGATTAGTTGACCATAGGTACGTGGGTTTTTCTCTGGGCTTTCTGTCCTGTTCCATTGATCTGTATTTCTGTTTTTGTGCCAGTACCATATTGTCTTGATTACTGTAGCTTTGTAGTATAGTCTGAAGTCAGGGAGTCTGATTCCTCCAGCTCCGTTTTTTTCCCCTCAAGATTGCTTTGGCTATTTGGGGTTTTTTGTGTCTCCATACACATTTTATGATTTTTTGTTCTAGTTCTATGGAAAATGCCATTGGTAGTTTGATAGGGATTGCATTGAATCTGTAAAAGGCTTTTGGTAGTACAGTCATTTTCACAATGTTGATTCATCCATCCAGGAACATGGTATATCTCTCCATCTGTTTGTATCATCTTTAATTACTTTCATCAGTGTCTTATAGTTTTCTGCATGCAGGTCTTTTGTCTCCTTAGGTAGGTTTATTCCTAGGTATTTTATTCTTTTTGTTGCAATGGTAAATGGGAGTGTTTCCTTAATTTCTCTTTCAGATTTTTCATCATTAGTGTATAGGAATGCAAGAGATTTCTGTGCATTAATTTTGTATCCTGAAACTTTACCAAATTCATTGATTAGCTCTACTAGTTTTCTGGTGGCATCTTTAGTATTCTCTATGTACAGTATCATGTCATCTGCAAACAGTGACAGTTTTACGCTTTCTTTTCCAATTTTTATTCCTTTTATTTCTTTTTCTTCTCTGATTGCCGTGGCTAGGACTTTAAATCCCACTTGATCATGGTGTATGATCCTTTTAATGTGTTGTTGGATTCTGTTTGCTAGTATTTTGTTGAGGATTTTTGCATCTATATTCATCAGTGATATTGGTCTGTAATTTTCTATTTTTGTAGTATCTTTGTCTGGTTTTGGTATCAGAGTGATGGTGGCCTCATGAGTTTGGGAGTGTTCCTTCCTCTGCAATTTCTTGGAAGAGTTTGAGAAGGATGGGTGTTAACTCTTCTCTAAATGTTTGACAGAATTCACCTGTGAAGCCATCTGGTCCTGGACTTCTGTTTGTTGGAAGATTTTGAATCCTAGTTTCAATTTCATCACTTGTGATTGGTCTGTTCATATTTTCTATTTCTTCCTGATTCAGTCTTGGACGGTTATACCTTTCTAAGAATTTATCCATTTCTTCCAGGTTGTCCATTTTATTGGCATAGAGTTGCTTTAAGTATTCTCTTAGGCTGCTTTGTATTTCTGCGGTGTCCATTGTAACTTCTCCTTTTTCATTTCTGATTGTATTGATTTGAGTCCTCTCTCTGTTTTTCTTGATGAGTCTGGCTAATGGTTTATCAATTTTGTTTATCTTCTCAAAGAACCAGCTTTTAGTTTTATTGATCTTTGCTATTGTTTTCTTTCTTTCTATTTCATTTATTTCTGCTCTGATCTTTATGATTTCTTTCCTTCTGCTAATTTTGGGTTTTGTTTGTTCTTCTTTCTCTAGTTCCTTTAGGTGTAACTTTCGATTGTTTATTTGAGATTTTTTTGTTTCTTGAGGTAGGCTTCTATAGCTATAAACTCCCTCTTAGAACTGCTTTTGCTGCATCCCATAGGTTTTGGATCATCGTGTTTTCATTGTCATTTGTCTCTAGGTATTTTTTTATTTCCTTTTTGATTTCTTCAGTGATCTCTTGGTTATGGTCTATTGTGTCATTTAAAGCTTCTGTTTCCTTATTTATTTTCATTTCGGATGATCTGTCCATTGGTGTAAGTGAGGTGTTAAAGTCCCCCAGTGTTATTGTGTTACTGTCGATTTCCTCTTTTAGTGCTGTTAGCAGTTGCCTTGTGTATTGAGGTGCTCCTATGTTGGGTGCATATATATTTATAATTGTTATATCTTCCTCTTGGATTGATCCCTTG
>NC_041228.1:11243022-11249777 GCF_002837175.3 Physeter macrocephalus
AAGTTCCTTTAGCATTTGTTGTAGAGCTGGTTTGGTGGTGCTGAATTCTCTTAGCTTTTGCTTGTTTGTAAAGCTTTTGATTTCTCCATCGAATGTGAATGAGATCCTTGCCAGGCAGAGTCATCTTGGTTGTAGGTTCTTCCCTTTCATCACTTTAAGTATATCATGCCACTCCCTTCTGGCTTGTAGAGTTTCTGCTGCTGTGAAATCAGCTGTTAACCTTATGGGAGTTCCCTTGTATGTTATTTGTCATTTTTCCCTTGCTGCTTTTAATAATTTTTCTTTGTCTTTAATTTTTGCCAATTTGATTACTATGTGTCTCGGCGTGTTTCTCCTTTGGTGCATCCTGTATGGCACTCTCTGAGCTTCCTGGACTTGGGTTGCTATTTCTTTTCCCACTTTAGGGAAGTTTTCGACTATAATCTCTTCAAATATTTTCTCAGGTCCTTTCTCTCTCTCTCGTCTCCTTCTGGGTCCCCTGTAATGCGAATGTTGTTGTGTTTAATGTTGTCCCAGAAGTCTCTTAGTCTGTCTTCATTTCTTTTCATTCTTTTTTCTTTATTCTGTTCCGCAGCAGTGAATTCTACTATTCTGTCTTCCAGGTCACTTACCCGTTCTTCTGCCTCAGTTATTCTGCTATTCATTCCTTCTAGTGTAGTTTTCATTTCAGTTATTGTATTGTTCATCTCTGTTCGTTCTTTAATTCTTCTAGGTCTTTGTTAAACATTTGTTGCTCCTTCTGTATCTTTGCCTCCATTCTTTTTCCGAGGCCCTGGATCATGTTCACTATCATTATTCTGAATTCTTTTTCTGGAAAGTTGCCTATCTCCCTTCATTTAGTTGTTTTTCTGGGGTTTTATCTTGTTCCTTCATCTGGTACATAGCCCTCTGCCTTTTCCTCTTGTCTATCTTTCTGTGAATGTGGCTTTTGTTCCACAGGCTACAGGACTGTACTTTTTCTTGTTTCTGCTGTCTTCCCTCTTGTGGATGAGACTAGCTAAGAGGCTTGTGCAGGTTTCCTGATGGGAGGGACTGGTGGTGGGTAGAGCTGGCTGTTGATCTGGTGGGCAGAGCTCAGTAAAACTTTAATCTGCTTGTCTGCTGATGGGTGGGGCTGGGTTCCCTCCCTTTTGGTTGTTTGGCTTGAGGTGACCCAACACTGGAACCTCCCCAGGTTCTTTGGTGGGGCTAATGATGGACTCTGGGAGGGCTCACGCCAAGGAGTACTTCCCAGAACTGCTTCCAGTGTCCTTGTCCTCACGGTGAGACAGAGCCACCCCCCGCCTTTGCAGGAGACCCTCCAACACCAGCAGGTAGGTCTAGTTAAGTCTCCTATCGGGTCACTACTCCTTCCCCTGATCCTGATGCGCACACTACTTTGTGTTTGCCCTCCAAGAGTGGAGTCTCTGTTTCCCCCAGTCCTGTCAAAGTCTTGCAATCAAATCTCACTAGGCTTTAAAGTCTGATTCTCCAGGAATTCCTCCTCCCATTGCCAGACCCCCAGGTTGGGAATCCTGACGTGGGGCTCAGAACCTTCACTCCAGTGGGTCGATTTCTGTGGTATAAATGTTCTCCAGTTTGTGAGTCACCCACCCAGCAGTTATGGGATTTGATTTTATTGTTATTGAGCCCCTCCTACCATTTCATTGTGGCTTCTCCTTTGTGTTTGGATGTGAGGTATCTTTTTTTTGTGAGTTCCAGTGTCTTCCTGTCGATGATTGTTCAGCAGTTAGTTGTGATTCCAGTGCTCTCGCAGGAGGGAGTGAGTGCACGTCCTTCTACTCCGCCATCTTGAACCAATCTCGGCATTATCTTTTTTAATCCTCATAACCATCCCATGTGGTAGGTGCTATAATTTTTGCTATTTTGCAGATATGAACATTCACTTTTCTCGTGAAAAGCCCCTAGCATTACTGGGGCATCAAAGAGATGTGTCATCTCTTCCTGAAAATAGCTCATAGCTTCCTGAGGGCCCCACCCAAAGACCACATTTATCCTCCTCCTGTATTTCATCTACACCTGCAGGTTGCCTCCTACCTTTCTCTTACCACACCCTAATCAAGTCATTTCTGTCCTACCAATGATAGCCATGTCAACACGACAACCAGGTTACTTAGGAAAACCCTAGAACTTAGTGCCTCCAGTGTGGTCCTGCAATACCAGGCTTTATCTACCGTGATACTGCTCTGGTCCAAGCCACCACCTTCTCACTCCTGATCTCTGCAATCATTTCCTGACAGGTCTTCCTCTGTTTACACTAGTCTTTCTCCAATCTATTCTCTAAACTGCGGTCAACATGAGCTTTCCAAAGCTTTAATATGATCATCTCTCTGCATTGTGTAATAAATAAGTAAATGAATAGCCATCTACTCCAAGAAGGTATGGCTTCACAAGACTAGTGTTGTGAACCAGTGTGCCCCGCAATGCATGGCAGGGTCTGACTCATAGAAGATGCTCAGTAAACATTGTTGGTTGATGAAGAAATGGAATAGGGAATAAATGAATGAATGATTAGGGTAGTTAACTGATTGTGGGATGAGGATCATAGGATGTGTGGTGAAAGGGTTCGGAAGCAGGGCATTCTGTCTGGTTAATTTTCACCAAAGAAGATCATGGGAGAAGAACAAATAAGTATCCCAGTTTCAAAGACCTCAGATTAGATTCTGGGTAGAAGAGTGGGACAGAGCTGAGGGAACAATCTGGAGTTCAAAAGTAGGGCACACGTGGAGTGCTTGGTGCCTTATGCAAAGCTGTTGGAGCCTGTAAACTTTCTCCAGTCTCTAATGAGGACTGACTTTAGAAACAGGGAGGAGGGAGTGTCCAGTGGAGTGTCGGGTGGCCCCAAGCAGCTGAGGAAGCTGAGCAGTGCAGAGTCTGGGATAGGCAAGGCTTCTGGGTATATGGGAGGCATTTCCAAGTTGGCTTTGGTTTTCTCACTTGGGTAGTTAGGAGGACTCTTAGTCCATGTGGAACCCCATGGCTGGTCTGAATGTGAGCCCAAGCCTGCGACAGAGGCACTGTGCTTTCCAAGATGTTTTATTACCATACAGGCACAACTCTAGGGCCACATTCTGCTGACCCATCTGAAATGCAAATAGAAAGAGCCTGCTTCACTTCAGCTATTGCCTTACCTCCAAGTCTGCAAGAAGTCCATCAATAATGATTTAAGTTAAGACACTAGATTCCAAGGGGCTGAATCTGAAAAGATGCCTTGATATAAAAAGGGAAAGTAAATGGAGGGTGGAGGGCATGTCATTTAAATTTCAGAGAACATAAACAATAAGACGCCTATACTACATGTCTGAGAGGCAGTGTGATGGGGGAGGAAAGAAACAGAGTTAAGGACTCTGGTTCAAGCCTCAGCTCTGGTACCTAAAGACTCTGGGATTCTGAGATGGTACTTAAGGTCTCTGAGCCTCTTTCACCCAAAAAACACATTGTTTCCTGTGTACCTCTCAAACTTAATTACAAGGTTAAAATCAAAACGCTTACATGGTACTTTATGAAGTACTTATCACGTGTACTTGTTGATTTAATCCTCTCAATAATCCCATAAAATGGGAATTATTATTATCATCTTTATTCTACGGATGAGAAAAGTCAAGGCTTGAAAGTTTAGGAGCCTACCTCAGGTCCTGCACGGCCACTGGAGATGTCTGTGGTATTGTGGTGATCCAGTCACTCAAACTTCCTCCCTTCAGAGTTCTCTGCTTTGGAAGCCATGCCTCAGGGATCATGTGCTAAACAGAAGATACGTCAGCACTCTCTACATAACCAGACACATGTCTAATCTCTCTCAATGTGGAACTCTCTAGGAAGAAATGGCAGGGAAGCCTGAGTCCTACTCCATTTCTCAAATCAAGAAAGATGTATGCCCAAGGACCCATGACAAAAGATTAACAAGGGTCTGGGTTGTCCCAAGCTGCTTTGATGCTCTGAACTCTTAGTAAAGTGAATGGAGTTGCAGGACCTCTGCAGCCCTTTTCATTACGTTACATTTTGTTCCCAAATGTGTTTTTTACCATCAAACCACAGAGGATAGATGCAAAAGAGTAGAGGAGGAGCCCCCAAAAAATACATCTAGTGGGGCTTCATCCTAAAGAATAGAAAGAATGCAGGAGAGATACTCACACTGGGGTAGCTAACCTTTCATCAGCCACTGATGCCGTTCAGTGATGAGCCTGACACTCAGTAAGGCCAGGACCATGGTGAGGTGAGCAGTGTCCCCACGGGGCAAAATTTAAGGAGTCACAAACCCTCAGATTCCTGCAGCTGCAGGGTCAACACCTGAGAGTGAATGCCCCCAGAAATCTTGCAGTCTACAAGCCTCACTTGCCTCTCCCTAGTCCTGGCTCTGCCAATCTGGCCCCTGAAATCAAACCAGTTACATCAGTAAATTAACTTATTAGCTCTCTTCTTGTGGAGGATCTAAGTGAGAAGAGAGGTGGGAATCTGTATCTCCCCACAATGCTAAGATGTGTCTTCTTGTTGTCTTCCATTTACTATTCCTCTAGACTTTCAGTCCTTCTCAAATTTTAATATTGCATATGGGTTACCTGGGGATCTTGTTAAATCATATTCTGATTACACAGATCTGGGATAGAGTAGGGCCTAAGATTCTGAATTTCTAACAGCCTCCCAGGGAATGTTTATTCGTGTCAGTCCGCTTACTACTCTCTGAACGGCAAGGCCTAGAAGTGATGGGTCTCAAGCCCAAGTGCTAACCCATACTAGTTATCTCAGTTCTACAACGTAGTCAGCGCAAAGCAAGAAGAACAGAACAACTGCAGGGGGTGGAAGCAGGAACTCAAAAGCCTAAAGGAGTAAAAAAAAAAAATGTAGACCAGTGGATATTTGCAGAAATAAGGTAAGGACGTAAGATTCAGGTGCTTGAGACAAGGTCTGATTAAACCCATAAATGTGTGTTTGTTTCAGACTGTTTCCTTTCCAAACTGCTTCCTTCCACGTTCAACCATTCTGTCCTTAAGAAGACTCTAATTGTCTCATAGTAAGACTCAATGGCCAATTGAACCATTCAGGCACTTTTGCACACCCATCACCTCTGCAGAATCCATGGCAATTTATGCACAAAAATAGAGTAAAAAAGTTAACTGCCGTTTTCAAAAATGACGGTAACTTTAGGTACAAAGATATATGCTATTAAAATGCAGTAGTTTCTATTACATGTATATCTTCTTATTCAGAATAGCTTATTTTCACAAAACGCTATACTTGGCATCCTAGAAGGAGATAATATATACGTACACATTATAATTTCTAAAGCCAAAGAGAGTCCTTGGACAATAGATAAGAAATGTAAATTTTTAAAAATAATCTCATATCAACAAAAAGAGGATGGCATACCTGTTGTGTAAAAGTATGTGGAACATGATAAACTGTGTCTGATAAAAAGTATCTCTTCTTCCACTTCTATTTACTTCTGTATCCCGATTTCCCAGTAAAACATCTTGTATATAGTAGGTAATTCATTTACATTTTAACATATGAATAAATTATTTTAAAAGAACAAAGAAATGGAGACACCGTGGTATCAGGTGATGGTTTCACTGTGGAGCAATATGTTAGCCAGGATCTGGGGGAAGGAAAGGCAAGGTGAAATCCCGAGAAGCAGGGTCTGGAAGAACTGACCAGGAAAAAGTTTTCAACTTGGACATTTAGGGCAGAATTCTAGGCTTGGTGAACTAAAATTCAGCACAGGAAGTATGAGGGGAGCCCAATTATTCTGGCTGGGAATATAGAGGGGGTTTAAGGAAGCTTTCAGTGCAGTCAGTATTCCACTGTTTAGGGTCCACACCGGGTTCATCAGGAGCCGGCCATAGGCACGAAAACCATTCTTGACCTCAGCTGAAGTCAGGCTAAGGTTCCATGTCAACAGCCTGACCTTGTCAAGATGGCCTCAGGAACTGTTGGTTTTTTCCTTATCACTACCTATAGCTTCCTATACATTTCACTTCCTCGAGCCACTAGGACATGAGCTCCAAGAGGACAAGGACTCTTGTCTGTTTCATTTACTCTTAGATACCAAGCATCAAGAGGGGTGCCTGTAACAGAATAGGTACTCAATAAATATTTATTGCATGAATACATAATGGTTGAGAAAATGAATACAGTAACAGATAACAAATGAACGCATGAGTGAATTGGATAGACAGAGGCTTCAATGGAGGATTGCAGTACCTAACTCTGCATCAGGAATTGACCAAAGTAGAGTGCCATGATGTGGTCCTGGCCTCAGAAGAGATTACAAACCAACCAAAGAAAGATGGCAGAAACATAGGAAGGGTTACATAAAGATACAAGGATCAAGTAACAGAGTAACAGTTTTAGAAAATGATAAACATTTTAGCATCTTAAATCAGGTTATTTAATTGGATAATGAATGCAGAAAATGAAAGAAAAGAGTTGTGTGGAGTGGCCACTGCAGAATTTTTAGAGATGTGGTTTGATATAGCTTTTTAAAAATTTCCATGGGTCTTTGGGATCCTTTCCCACAAAGATCAAATCCACAAATATCTATTATCCGATAATGCTATCAATCTCAGTTTAAAGCTTGCGTGAAAATGCCATGTAAAAGGCTGTCTTACACTGATGAAAGAAATTAAAGATGATACAAATAGATGGAGAGATATACCATGTTCTTGGATTGGAAGAATCAACATTGTGAAAATGACTCTACTACCCAAAGCAGTCTACAGATTCAATGCAATCCCTATCAAACTACCACTGGCATTTTT
>NC_041228.1:11250707-11259210 GCF_002837175.3 Physeter macrocephalus
AAATTGAGTTATTTGTAGTGAGGTGGATGGACCTGGAGTCTGTCATATAGAGTGAAGTAAGTCAGAAGGAGAAAAACAAATACTGTATGCTAACACATATATATGGAATCTAAGAAAAAAAAATGTCATGAAGAGACTAGGGGTAGGACGGGAATAAAACACAGACCTACTAGAGCATGGACTTGAGGATGTCGGGAGGGGGAAGGGTTAGCTGTGACGAAGTGAGAGAGTGGCCTGGACATATATACACTACCAAACATAAAATAGATAGCAGTGGGAAGCAGCCGCATAGCACAGGGAGATCAGCTCTGTGCTTTGTGACCACCTAGAGGGGTGGGATGGGGAGGGTGGGAGGGAGGGAGACGCAAGAGTGAAGAGATATGAGAACATATGTATATGTATAACTGATTCACTTTGTTGTAAAGCAGAAACTAACACACCATTGTAAAACAGTTATACTCCAATAAAGATGTTAAAAAAAAAGTAAAAAATAAAAAAAAATAAAAGCCTGACTTAAAAGTGCTATGACTGAGCCAGTATAGGCTGAACAGATTCCTGAGGTTCACAGATTCTTTAAAGCAATGGGAAATGATTTCAAGGATCAGGGGAGCTCAAGATAGAAAGAGAGATAGTATTGCTAGCAGCGCCATCTCCCTGAGTCCAGTTCTCCTTGCTTTTGGTTGTGTAGGCTTCAGAAGTTACACATAAAGTTGCTCAGCTTCTCTCCATGTGGATAGCTTGGGCTAAGTGACCTTCCCATGTTTTTCTAAATGTATAAAAGAAGATATGATTAGCTTTCACAGGTAGCAATTAGCATGAAGTGGCTCTGTTCGTCAGAATACTCAGTCACCTTGGAAGCAGTAAAAATGTTGCATGTTCAGCTCAGATATGGGGGCATTCTAGCTCATATAAATGCACTGTTTCAGTTTGCTGTGACCCCTTACAAGTGTCCTGGCATTGGTGATATCAAATGGAGGGAGGGAGAATCATTGAGATTCCTTTCTTCAGCAGGTATCTGCATAGAGGGAGATATAAAGGCATTATCAATTCCTCTTTATGGACAACAAGATGTTTTAAAAGTAATTTTTAAGTTGCTTCTTAGTAAAGCCATTAAGTCAAAGATAATCTGTCAAAAGCTCAAGGTGATGTTAAAGTCAAGCTCATGTGACAGAGGAGAATCACTGTGCATAGCTTTCAAGTCACACGGAGCTAATGGCTACATCATCATGATGTTCCCCTTTTCCATGGGTAGAAGAAAGCAAGTGTCTTTTTTATGATTAAGAAGAATCAGTCATGAGGACTCAGTATATCCAGAAATAACATAAAGTGATGTTATTGTTCTATTTCTTCTGTGTGGAAAGAATGAAAGATAACTTATCAGGAGGTAACATTGATAGAAATAATTTCATTAGCAGGCTGTGGGGAGACAGCTACATTAATAATTCTTAATTGGAAATACTCATTGCTAGAATGTTTGAGAATCCATGCGAATGAATTTTAATATCAAGTTCATCTGAAGTTTCATAGCAGTGCTCCATCTCATAAAGCTACCGCAAAATTTGGCTATAGAGCACAGAAATGAGTATGCATGGTTCTGCTATGACTAATTAATAGGGAATATTGAAGAAAGTACTGACTTTTGCCTTCAATTTTAATTTTTCTAAAAGCATTCATACATGTAAACCTGTAAAGTTTCACATTTATGTACAATTATTTATGGACACCCATACATATCATCTTTATAATTATTAAAACTAAAATTAACTATACAAGTTCAGTTGTACTGTTAAAGTTTACATTTTGAATTTTAAATGCTAGTAAGGGAAAAGGTATATCAACTTTTCCAAATAACCATGAATGAGTGAATGTATGAATGAACAATTACTATTCATAGTTGGTGATCACAAGTGAGGCCCCGTTGCCACCTGGTGGCAGCATACCCTAATTGAAGAATTAGTGTTTTAGTGAAATCGAGAAACCTAAATGTATAGAGACAGAAATCACATCGCGTGAGATAACACAGATGAAATATTAGAGGATCACAAGCCCATGTAATTTAAATATAATACTTATTTTTCATTTTCTATCTCAAGTGAGGAGGAAACACAACTCCCTGGTCTTGGGTACAAGGCTGGTTTCCCTTAAGCTATATCGAGAGTGTTCACTTAATGAGCCACAAAGCCATTTTACCTATAAGGTGGCCCCAGGCCTATTCAGCTGCCATATTGACTAAAAGGTTTTAATATGTCATTTTTATGGGCCTGGTGTAGATGAAATAACTGCTAAACCAGCAGTGTTCTAGGAATTTTGACCCTTCGAAAATCTCTGTAGTTCAATGGATTTGTGCACATACTTATTTACAAAAGATTATTTTAGTTAACTAATCCCATTATCCATGCCACAATTCAGGCCAATTATATCGTTATCTCTGGATATAAAAACAGGCATCGATGTTTTTGATAAAGCTTCCCAGTGGTTCCAATGTGCAGCCAATGTTGAGAATCATTGAACTGTAGTAAAGAGAAGATTGAAACATGGGCCACGGAAAAATGATGTTACTGTTAAGCAGATCTTCAGCAAAACTAAATATAAAATTAAAATGCATATGAAAAAAATGCAGCAGAAAACCAAAATGCCATTGGTACTTGTCCTCCAAAATTCTTCCGAAACTCTGAAGAGCAATGGAAAGTAAAACGTTGTGCATTGACAACTTCTGTGCAGGTGCTTTCTGTATACATTTCATTTAATCTTCACCCACATGAGGGGTAGGCTTTATTACCCCTGTGCTCCTTACAATTTCAAAACCTGAAGCAGAAGTAGATTTATTAACACAAGATCATGCACGCTGTAAACAGCGTAGCATGGATTTAAACTTAAGACTGTCTGATTCCAAATCCCATGGGTAATTCCATGACACCTTGTTGAGTTCGAATTAAGAAACAGAATAGCCAGCAGACTTCCAAGAGTCTCCTTTGATTCATTAACAACTTCTTTTTGAGCCTCACAAACCACTAGAGACAAAGCTTTAATGGATTTAGAGACAGAGACTCAGCTCAGTAATTCATCTGGGTTTTCCTGTGTCTCTTCTACCTGTTTACCAGCCAACTGAGTTGAGGGAACTCTAGTTCAAATGCAAAGAAGGCAGTGGCTGCCAGCTGATCAGGAGATGAATCAAAGACAGATTTTCAATGGAAAACTTTGGTAGAAATAATGACTTTTTCAGCTATAGATAGACCCTCGCCCCACCCAAACTGAGGTGGGTGCAGTGTCTGATCTACCGTGCCCTCTATTTTCAGACTCTATACAACCCTCTGAACTTGCCCAGACACATGGGCTATTTCACTTTCTCCTACTGCGTAGCTTGATGATCCAATCAGTCAACAAAAAAGTAAGACCTACTGAGCTTCTGCTATGGGTATTCCATATAGATCCCTGCCACGATGAGTTTGCAGTCTAGTAAACAAAAAAAGCCATGCATGGGCATTAATCTAACCATTTCAATTCCTTGCTTAAAATCCCTCCAGTAACTTTCCTTTGCTTTCAAGATAAAAATGGAGATTTTTGACAGGTTCTAAGACTGCTTGATTTGAACCTTGTCTATCCCTCCAAAATCTTCTGTCTTCTTGTCTTTCTTTCCCTAAAAGTGCTTTCTTCCCTCTGCTAGACTTGTGCACACCCTCTCCCTCTCCCTAGAATTCAGTCCCAGCCTCCAGACTACAGCTGGTGTGCTAGTAACTTATTGCCATGGAACAAACCACCCTCAAAATTAGTGTCTGAAAATCACAGCCATTTTACTAGCTCATGATTCTGTGGTCAACAGTTTGGGCTGGAATCTTCTGCTGGTATCAGTCGGAGTTACTTTTGCTACTGTAGGTCTCTGGCACCTGGACCGGGGCTGGATGATCTAAGATGGCCTTGTTCACAGTTGGCACAGGATGTCAGCTGGTGGGGCTCAGGGGACACAGCAGGGACAGCTTTTCTTTACTGGCCTCTCATCCTCCAGTAGGCGAGACTGGGCTTCTTCAACTGGCAATCTCAGGGACGCATTCCAAGAAAGCAAAAGCAGAGCCTTTACTTCTTCCATGGTCTGTTGGATACAGGAAGTCAAAGTCCAGCTGAGATTCAATCGGTAGGGAAACCGATTCTACCTCTTGATCGGAGAAGCTGACCATGTTTTATCTACCACCGCTGACTGATGAAAGCTCATATTTCCTTCAGGTGTCAGTTCTCATTTTCCTTCTATAGGAAAACATTACTCTGAATCACTGGATATGATCAGGTTCTCCGTTACATGCTTTCAAATCATTCTGGATTTTTTTTTCTTGTAGCATTTATCTCATTTTATAAGCAAATATTTATTTGTCTGGTTATTTGATGATATCTGGATTCTCTCTACAACTGTGACCTCCATGAGGGCAGGGACATCATCTGGGTCCTCAGTGTTTACCACAAAGCCAGGCCCAAGGTTACCATTCAATAAGTGCTTGTTGACTTAACACAAGCATGTGAAAGTAAGTTGAGAGTAAAGTGGTTTAAAAGGAAGAGTACCACTTCCTAGCTGTGAGAATGTCATCAAGTTACATAACGATGTTACACTCAGTTTTCACATCAGCAAGCCGTGCATACGCATAGTTGGTGCCAATAAATGCCTTTGAAAGCAATAGACTAATGACTTAATTTTTAGTGAAAAACAAGTATACATTTCATCCTCATATATTTTTTAGTGCATAAAAAAATCACAGAGAAATGGAATTATTAACTCCTATATTGATTAATTAATATCAGCACATTTTAAAATACTGCTGTAACTAATCGTGTACCATTATTGTATATATAAATAAGGGCAGATGTAGATGGTAAAGAAAGACAGAAACCTTACGTCAACCACTGAAAGAGTCTTTGTAACTCTCAGGTGTCTTTTTTTTTTTTTTTTTTTTTTTCCTTTAAACAGCAGGTAGAGAGAATTTCCCAGGCTAATCTACAGCTCTGTCAAAAATACCCATGATTTGTCAGTTAAGCCCCTGATATTTTTAGTTCTGGAAAATCTGTCAAAATGACCAAAAAGTCTCACATTTTACAGAGTATAAGAAACAAAACCACGGGGGTAGACTGAAATGAAACACAGTCATTGGCAGTTAAGTTTGAGGTTACCTGCTCTTTAAAAAAAGAAACAAACCTGTTTCTTCTGTTTTTCCAGTGCTGTCAGCCTTCAGGGGCCCCTCTTTACTTTGTACTCTCTGAGAATCAGAAGTATGCCTACCCATTTCTGGTTTCCTGCCATCATTTTTAACATTTGGATTTTACATATTTGGGGTTATCACCCCAGTAACCTCTTCAGTGAAATTGACCTTCATAAATCAAAAATACTCTAATTTCAGAAATTCAATGCTCTGTGGGTTACACATGACTGACCAGCATGCTGTTTCCACCAGGGCAGATGACGTCTCTTGTAAATCCTGAAACATGAGTAGTTTATTCCTCTCTCACATGCTCTCTTTTTAATTTCCCCTAACCCAAGATGTGTACAAAAGGACTTTCTCAAAAGTACTGTGAAAAAAAAGAGGTTTCAAAAAGCATGAGAGAGTTATACCAAAGAGAAATCTTTCACACTGAAGGTTTAAACTACCTCTGAGCAATAGGCTACCATAATTTCAGCATTATTTGGGTCTGATATGCATTAGTTTAGGCTAGACTGTGATAACAAGTAGCTACTAATTTGGAATGGCTCAACAAAAATCTTGATTGTATCATTATGTAACAGTCCAGGGAGGTGACAAATAAAGTGTGTGTTGTGGTGGGGTATTCTGCTCCACAGTCATTCAGGAATCCAAGCTGGTAGTAGTTCTGCCATCTTGAATATGTAGCTTCCAAAGTCACTCTCGAGGTTGCCATCACTACCAGCCAGAAGAGAAAAAGGAATAAAGAAGAATGCATGGGAGTGGCCGACATCACATCCATTCACATTTTGTTGGCAAAGCTCAATCTCACAGCCACAACTATCTGTAAGAGAAGCTGGGTGATGCCATGTCTGTATATGAAGAAACAAGAGGAAGATGCACTTTGGAAAACAGTGTCTGACACAAGAAAAAAATCAAAGCTTTCAATATGAGAACATTGTTCTTCAATATTATTTCCCATTACTTCTCAAAGTGACCCTTATCTCACCCCCTAGACCAGATTTCAGCCGGACGGTCCTCCACAATAGGGTATTTTTTTCAGTCTTCCTGTGTCCAGCTTTTCCATCTCTCCAATGTATACTGTGCACAGTGGTCAGAGTCACTTTTCTAATACATAAATGCGATCCTCTTCTACTCTTATTCTTTAATCACTCTTAGTAACTCCCTAGATAAAATGATACGGTCATGGTATGCAGGCTCCTTCTTAACCCAGTCCTTAGGCTGTATGATGTAAAGGTTGGGAACACAAATTCTGCAACCAGACTGCCTGGATTTGACTTTTCTGTGCTACTTACTGGTTGTGTTGACCTTGAGCAAGACTAAGTGTGTCTCAGAGTTCTTTCCTTATCTCTAAAACGGGGATGATATTAATGTCTATCTCCCTGAGTTATTGTGAATTTTAATTGATTCATATATGTAAAGCACTCAAAATAACAAACACTTGTCTGAATTATTGTTAATTAATACCTTCCATAATGCTATCCAGTGTACACCCCGATTCAGCTCTACAGAGCATCAAGAAGAGGAACATCATCAGCAAGGATAATGATCCCACAAACAGTGCCTCCTACGTGCCAGGAACTGTTCTAAACATTTGGCATTGATTTTCTTCTCCAAACTATCCTATTATCCTCATTTAACAAATGAGGAAATTGAGGCACAGAAAGGTTAAGTAACTTTTCCAAGGTCAAATAGCTTGCTGGTGGCAGGGCAGAGTTTCAATCCAGATAGTCTGGCTTTTAGTTATTATACTGTGACTTTGCTCTTTTGTATGTATTATTTTCTGTATGCCTTCTAGTCTTCATGGATAATCCAGATTTATCCATCAAGACCTGGTTCAATGTCACCTCTCATTTGAAGCCTTCCCTTATTCCCTCAAATTCAGTTAATCACTCTTGGCTTTACTCTGCTGGCGTATATTGGTTCAGAATTTACTCTGGGATATCAATTTATATATGTCTCTCTCACTAGCCTAGGTTTTGGGGGGTTTTTTAACCATTTATCCTGTAACTTCAGTGCCAAGATGAGTACTTATTTCCCTCAATCCCAATACTTGCTTATGCAAAAATTCCCAACTTTCTCCCTTTTGCATTAATCTTACTTATTGTATCAGTCAGGTTCCCATCAGGAAACAGATAACAGACTCAAATTGGGATAATTTCAAGAGGGTTTATATTTAGAATCTAATTACAAATATTTGTGTGTCTGGGGGTACTTCCCTGGTGGTCCAGTGGTTAAGACTTCGCCTTCCAATGCAGGGGGTGCCGGTTTGATCCCTGGTCAGGGAGATAAGATCCCACATGCCTCGCAACCCCAAAAAAACAAAACATAAGCAATATTGTAACAAATTCAATAAAGACTTTAAAAATGGTCCACATCAAAAAAAATCTTTAAAAAACAAAACAAAACAAAAAAACCAAATATGTGTGGGGGGCATAAGGGAATGACAAGAAATAATACAGATATTCAGGCTAGGAATAGTGGAGCTGTTACCATCCTGTGATATTTTTTCCATCAAGAAGTGGAGGGGCTTCCCTGGTGGCGCAGTGGTTGCGCATCCGCCTGCCGATGCAGGGGAACCGGGTTCGCGCCCCGGTCTGGGAGGATCTCGCATGCCGCGGAGCGGCTGGGCCCGTGGGCCATGGCCGCTGAGCCTGCGCGTCCATGGCCGCTGAGCCTGAGTATCCGGAGCCTGTGCTCCGCAGCAGGAGAGGCCACAACAGTGAGAGGCCCGTGTACCGCAAAAATAAAAATAAAAAATAAAAAGAAGTGGAGCTTAATTACCGTCCCCCTTGAGCATGGCTAAACATAGTGGGTCATGTCTAATGAATAGAATAAAGTGGAAGTGACATGTTTGACTTCTGAGTTTAAGTTTTACAAAGCATTGTGGCTTAATCTTTGCTTTCTCTCTTGGAACACTTACCCTGAGAAAAGTCAACAGCCATGTCGTAAGAATGCTCAAGCAACGCTATGGAGTGGACCAGGTGAAGAGGAGCTGAGGCTTCCTGCCAACAGCCAGCAAGGAACTGAGAACTCCAGCCAACAGTCATGTGAATGAACTATCTTAGAAGTGGATCATGCAGCCCTAGATAAGCCTTCAGACGACTACAACACCACTCGACATCTTGACTGGAACCTTGTGAGCGACCCTGAGCCGGAAACACCCAATGGGAAAAACGCAGCTTCTTATGTCTAAAATGGGGATAATATGAATATCTACCTCATTGAGTTATTTTATTTTATTTATTTGTTTTTTTTTTTTTTTTTTTTTTTTTGCCGTACGCGGGCCTCTGACTGCCGGGGCCTCTCCCCCTGCGGGGCACCGG
>NC_041228.1:11259435-11265622 GCF_002837175.3 Physeter macrocephalus
GCCATGGCTCACGGGCCCAGCCGCTCCACGGCATGCGGGATCCTTCCGGACCGGGGCACGAACCCGTGTCCCCTGCATCGGCAGGCGGACCCTCAACCACCGCGCCACGAGGGAAGCCCCAACCTCATTGAGTTATTGTGAAGTTAATTGACTTTATATATGTACAGCACCTAGGATAGCAAACACTTGCCTGAACTATTACTATTCTGTAGCCTTACCTTCCATGATTCTATTAAAGCACGTGCCAGTTCAGCTAAACACGGCATCAAGACTAGCGCCAGCAACATCAAAGATAGCAGTCACTTGTACAGAGCTTCCTTTGTGCCAGGAACCGTGAGGTAATAAACCTTTGTTGTTTTAAGCCACTAAAGTTTGGGGTAATTTGTCACACAGCAGTAGATAAGGTAATGAATGGTCATGTCTAATTTGTTTAACCTCTCTGTGCCTAAGTTTCTTGCAGCCTCTGATTCTTCATTTATAAAATAGAGATAATATCCATTTCACCAAATGATTATGAGAATTACATTAAATTATTACCTTAGACTAAATCACACATTAGAAGGGATATGAAAGTGTTTGACTCAGTGCCGTACTTAGAAAGTATTTAGTAGACAATTACATATTCCTTCTCCCGGAATAAATCACTGCAGGTCTCCTCTTACTACAAGCTTGGGTTTCTAGTAATCAAGATGGTTTCTTTAATGGATTCTTATACTTAATTATATAGGGTCTCTACCTGAGGACCTTGAGAAAAGATGATTGTCTAGACTAGTGCTAAGCATGCCTGAACAGCTTCCAAGGGAAGCTCTCTGCAGTTCTTGGGGTCACACCCAGGATTTTTAATGTCCCATTTCTGAGAAACCATTTCAAACTGCAGTAAATGCAGTGAGAAGGTATAAGAACTTGGTACATTGGTAACACAGGAAATGCAACGAAAATATGCAAACTCAGGAAAAATGTAAATTGTAAACAATAAGGGATTTCACCTTGCCATGAAATGCTTAGGGAGTATACTAGGGCATCAATTTACCAAGAGGATGTGTGGAAGCAAATGCACAACTCCAAGCACTGTGTAGGCTTCTGTGGACCAGGTTTTTATAATTGTGAGATTCGATGCTGTTGGGCCTTTATTTTATCTGCACTTAAGAACTTAAATAATAAACATTTCAAGGACTCAGCGAATTCATAATTATCCTCGTAACAGTGACTCTCTTGGGGTTTTGCTGATTTGTCCTTACTTGAAGGGTGTGAATGGAATAGACAAGTGGGGAAAATGAAAAGCAAAAAGAGGCAGTGTATCTCCTCGTTCTTCTTTCTTTCCTGGAGGAAAATTCATCTGGAGGAAGAACTTTTTTTTTTTTTTTTTTTGCGGTACGTGGGCCTCTCGCTGCTGTGACCTCTCCCGTTGCGGGGCACAGGCTCCGGACGCGCAGGCTCAGCGGCCATGGCTCACGGGCCCAGCCGCTCCGCGGCATGTGGGATCCTCCCAGACCGGGGCACGAACCCGGTTCCCCTGCACCGGCTGGCGGACTCTCAACCACTGCGCCACCAGGGAAGCCCAAGGAGGAAGTACCTTTAATGTTTACAAGGAAGCCAAAGTGTTCTGTCTTCATTGCTTTCTTTGCCAGTGTCTTCTCCCAAGCTCGTGTCAGCAGTATGCTTCCAAGGGAAAACCTCAACAATGGTAATAGTAATAGGTAAAATGTATTTAGCACATACGTGTCAGTACTGTTCTCAGACAGACACACATACACAAGCATTAATTAGTTAATAAATTAATAAAAATATAAACATAACATGTTAATCCATTTTCTACATTTTACGAATGAAGATACTGAGGCACAGGGAAGTTAGTCACTGGACGAAAGTCATCTAGCAAGTAGGTGGTATCTGCAGGATTCTAACCCAGACACTCTGATTCTAGGGCCAGCCTTGTCAGTGTTATCAAAAAGAATATCAATAATAATGAATTACCAAAAAGAAATTAAAACTCCCTAAACATTTCACACTCTTTAGACGATGTTTTTACATATGTACTGTCTCATTCTGAGATGGGTCCTAATCATTCCCATTTCACAGCTGGAGAGACTGAGACCGGAAGCATAAGAGTCTTGACCAATATCAGTCAGCGAGTGTGTGTCAGAACCAAGAACTCCATACGTAACGGCGCAAGCCTCACCACTTAACAGCTTGTGTTACTGAGGGAGTTGCTTCACCCCTCAAAACCTCTTTAAACCAATTTCCTAATCTATAAAGTGGGAATAATAATAGTTTCTGCCCAGTGGGTTTGTTGGTGTATCAAATGAGGTTATATGTGTAAAACAGTTTACATAGTTCATAGCATATAGCAAGTCTGTGATAAATATTTGTTATCATCATTAGTAAAATCATCTCCATTTTTACTGGAGTTGATTTTCTTTTTCACATTATTGGAAAGAAGTATGGATAATTCCTCAGCTGGGTTTTATTATTCTTAAATGTATACTCCTTACTCTTAAAACTACCTACTTAGAAGAAATTCTTCAATGTTAGACTTTAAGCAAAGAAAAACTCTGCTCTACTACAGAGCTTCCTGCTCTACAGGAAGCTGGTGAAGTAGAAAGGTGAAATTTCATTCCATAAGCACTTTTCTTTTCTCTCGGAGGTGGACACTAAATGATTTGTGTGTGTGCATTTGTCTATGCAGCTCTCAAAATTAAAATTCTTTAGAGGGAACCATTGAAAACCAATCATTCAAAAAGCTTAAAAAATGACATCTTGAAGAGTTCCTTGGTGCTAATTCATCAAAGTTAGCAATGATTCAACTGTGATTCTTTTTTCAGATTCATTTCTCCCACGACATTAAATACCGTGAAGCTTTGCAGCATTGTATCTCAATGAATGGAGATACCAAGGGCAAAGTGGAATGGGCAAGTGGGATGACCCCACTCTAGCAGCTCTCTTAAAAAAGATAAACGACAAAAAAAAAACTCTTTGGAAAGAATCACTTAAATTTGACAATTTTTGCACTTAATAGTGTATTGATAGGGTCACCTATTTTAAACAGTTGAAGATTTGCCTGAAGTTTACAGTTAGCCTTTGTATATCACCTTGGAAAAGCTTTTCACCAGCATTACCTCATCCAGGCTTTACACTAATCCTGCAAAGTGAGCAGTATTATGTTCCCATTTTACAGAAGGGAGAACTGAGTCATGGAGAGGTTATCTAACCAAGGTCAGCAAGTCAGTAAGACTAAGAACCAGGAATGATACCGTCTTCCTTCTCCGTATCTCCCGTTTTTCACACCGTGAGGAGTACCTAAAGAATGATTAAGATGGATAACATCTCAATAATAATAAATAAATATCCTCATATGAAGTTCAAGTTTTAAAAGTTAGGGTCATCTATTTATGAAATAAATTGAATGCCAGACATTTAGCAATACTTACTGAGCACATCCTAGAAACAAACAGTCCAGGGGTAAATATGAAATATAAGACCCAGTGTCTGCTCACAGAGATGAAACATACAATTTAATTAAGAAGAGAAATACAAGCCTGTTAACACATAAAATAATAGTGTATGAAAATTGGTCATTACTTTAGATCAACTTTTCCTAATCTGTAAGTTGTCTTTCTTCCTGGTTCTTCCAGGTGTTAATAATTGTTCTGCCTTTAAAAACTTGGGAACAGGGTGTTGGGGGGGGAGTGTCCTTCATGGTGGGAAGATATTCTGTGGCGATTCAGGTATCCTTCTCTTAGAGATTGACAGTGCACAAGCTGCCCATCCCAAGTTCCTAAAGTCCCACAAAAATAATGAAAAGCTCTTTAGCTTTGTTGAGCCAGCATCTCTAAACATTTCATCATGAAACAAGTTTACTCACAAAATCTTGTTGAGGAATGAATGTCCTGGAAAAGAGTGATCCTCAAACTTGAGAATGCATAAAAATCACTTGGAAAAGTAGTTAAAATACATTCCTTGGCTCCTCCCCAGAAATTCTGATGCAAGAGGACTTGGGTACAGTCTGAGAACTTTTTTTTGCAAGCTCCTAGCCGATCCAATTTGCAGATTTGAGAACTACGTTTGAGTAGTATCTCTACAAAACAGTTTCTAAGATATTCCTCTAGAATGCTTGACCCTTGATATGGACTGAATTGTATCCACGCCACCACCAGTGAAATTCACATATTGAAGTTTTAACTCCCAATATAATTATACCTGGAGATAGAGCTTTTAAGAGGTAATTAAGGTTAAATGAAGTCATAAGAGTGGGGTCCTAATCTGAGAGGACTGGTGGATTTGTAAGAAGAGGAAGAGAGATAGATCTCCACACACACCCCCATAGAGATGTTCAGAGCAGCATTATTTTTAACAGCATTCTTGTGCATATCTCATTGTGCACATGTGCAGAGTTTTTCTAATGTATTCTGGAGTATATTGCTGGGTCAAAGACTATGCAAATCTTCAATTTCCACAGATGTTATACTAAGGTGTATATATATATATATATATATATATGATCAATGAGAGAGTTTCTGTTGCCCTTCATTTTCCAGATTCACATTTACAAGGAGCGCAGATTGCCTGTGGGTCAGATTGACTGATCAGAAGATCATTGCCAAGCCAATGTGAAAGATACCGATGGTCTGAGGAACATAGACACAATAGAGACAAGGTAAGAGAGGAAAGAAGTGAACATATTTACGAACCAAACCCACAGGACTTGGTAAGGGATTGTGGAGACACACGGAAGGTGAAGGAACCAAGAATGACTCTTCAATTTCTAGCTTGAATGCAAGGAGGGAACTTATGTATAGTTTAGCTGATGATACATTCCCTTAGAACATGTTGCCTTTGAAGGACAGGGAGGAAACCAGAAAGCACTATCCATCAGGCACTTGGATAATCAGGTCTAGGGGACTGAGAATAGATCAAGACAGAAAACACAATTTGCGGTGTTGTCAAAACAGGTGAAATTAGAACTGGATTAGGGAAAGTGTGTGGAGTCAGAGGAGAAGTGAGCTGAGAAAATATCCTGGGAAACATTAATATTTAAAGGGAGGGACTTTCCTGGTGGCACAGTGGTTAAGAATCCGCCTGCCAACGGAGGGGACACGGGTTCGAGTCCTGCTCCTGGAAGATCCCACATGCCGCAGAGCAACTAAGCCCGTGCGCCACAACTAATGAGCCTGTGTTCTAGAGCCCGTGAGCCACAACTACTGAGCCCGCGTGCCACAACTACTGAAGCCCACGCACCTAGAGCCCGTGCTCCGCAACAAGAGTAGCCACTGCAGTGAGAAGCCCGCACACCTCAATGAAGAGTAGCCCCCACTCGCTGCAACTAGAGAAAGCCTGCACACAGCAACAAAGACCAACGCAGCCATAAATAAATAAATAAAAACAAATAAATAAATAAATAAATTTTAAAGGGGTATAGAAGGGAGAGAAGACTGTCGAAGAGACAGTGACTAAAGGAGCAGCTGGAGGAATCGAGAATATTAAAGAGTAAGTGGTCAACTACATTAATTGCAGGGAGGAAACCAAGAAAGTGAAATCTGATAATTAAACATTAGTGTCACAATGAGACCATTGAACCCACGTTAAATATGGTTTCAGTGGAAAGGGCATAGGTGGAAATGACTGCAGTGGCTTACGGAATAAAAAGGAAGAAGAACAAATGCAGATAGCTAGTTTTCACTAGTTGGGTTCTCTGCAAGTAGACACTGAGATGTAGTTTGGGTGCAAGACGTTTATTGAAAACCAACACGTGTGAAAGGAAGCAGAATGATCGCAGGAAATTTGGCTTCAGAGACCATGAATTTAACCACTGTATCGTATTACCTCTGTATTAAAAAAAAATCCATCTCATGCCACCAGAATCAGATTCATCAAATCCTTTCTGTCCCACTGTGGTCACTGTTTGCATCCTTCTAGCCTTGCTAGGGAAACTGAAGTGAAAGGTTAGGAGAGCAAAGAATGTAAAAGAAAATTTTATATTTCTCCCTTTGAATTTTTTCCCCCATTGTTGCTAGAATGAACACTTAGAAAACATGAGATATAGGGCTTCCCTGGTGGCGCAGTGGTTGAGAGTCCGCCTGCCGATGCAGGGGACACGGGTTCGTGCCCCGGTCCGGGAAGATCCCACGTGCCGCGGAGCGGCTGGGCGCGTGAGCCATGGCCGCTGAGCCTGCGCGTCCGGAGCCTGTGC
>NC_041228.1:11265658-11271852 GCF_002837175.3 Physeter macrocephalus
CGCTGAGCCTGCGCGTCCGGAGCCTGTTCTCCGCAACGGGAGAGGCCGCAGCAGTGAGAGGCCCGCGTACCGCAAAAAAAAAAAAAAAAAAGAAAACATGAGATAAACTTGTGTCTGCAAACGAAGCCCCATGATTATGAGCTGATGAACTGTGAATCCCAGTAATAGAATGACTGATGGTATTGACACATGACCTCTACTGCTAGGGACCGGGAAGGGAGGTGACTTAAGTTCACTGAGCCTAATCACAAGCAAAATAGAAATGATCATAGCTTCTCTTCTTTATCATGGGGTTGCTCTGAAGCATCAGTGAGAGCTCACTGTTGGGCTCGGGTCCTAGCACACAACAGGACTCAGGCGAGGTAGATATGACTGCCCCCACCCATCAGTGTGCTGGAGGAGGAGCAAGGCTAGCCTGCAGTTCCCCAGGTGCTCACTGGGAAGAGAGGAATGAAGATGGGAAGCTTGGGGATCTGGCAGAGATGTCTCCTGTCTGAAAAAGACTTCAGTTAACTTTCAGTCAACTTTTTCTTAGGAGCTAAGAAGTGAAAGTTGAAATTGACTATCAAGGAACACACCAATTGTTAACTAGGCCACCAGGAGGAAGTCAACAAGCTCCACCACATCTAACAACACCTACTGCTGGCAGCCCTTACCCAAAGTCAGGCAGCTCTTCACCTAGGTCTCCTGCCTCCCAATTGGGGGATGAAGAAAGTACACCAAGAGGAAATTATTTCACTTCCTTTCCAGAGACTAGAAAAGAGGTGAAGGAATCAACATGAACTGAACATCTGCTACATGCTGGCTGCATTACATATGTTGTGCAGTGTTATTATCCCCACCAGACAGATGAGGACACTGAGGCTCAGCTACTTGTTTAAGACACACATCTAGTTATCAGGGAGCCAGGGTTTAAAGTCATGTCAGCCAGGTACCCAAGTTCTCATTCTTTCTATAGCTACATCAGATGTTTCTCCAAATAATCTAGGTTTAAAAGCATGGGTCCCACGTGAAAAGAGTCTGGCTTTTGGAACATATCCCCTTAGGAGGATTTCCATCATCACTCCACCTTCTTCCTCTGTGCAATCAGCACTTATTGTTGGGCCCTTCTAGAGGAGTTTTCAATCTAGTAGGAGAGATGGACACATGAGGAATAACTTTAATGTAACATGGTAAATGCAAAACTAGAGGAATGCATTAGCAACTATGAAGGGCAGAGGTTTGGGGACCCCTAACTTAACATGGGGGTTCATGAAAGCCTCTTGAGGAGAAACCCCTGAATCCTAAAGTATAAGTAAGATTGGACAGAAAAGAAAAGGGGGGAAGGGGATTCCAGAGAGAAGTAACATGAACAAAGGCAAAGAGGCATGAAACAGCCTGAACTCTTTGGGCAAATTACTAGCAATCTGGCAGTACTGGAGAATGATGTATGAGGTCGAGAGAGGGGAGAAATAAATCTAAACAGATAAGGGTCCTTTATAAGCTAAACTCTAGGTGCTACTGTAAATATACAGATAAGAACACTTACATGGAATGTTTTAAGACCTTAGTGGAATAGTCTAAGAACTTTGGTAGACATTTCATTAAACACTCCTATCTGTGGAGGCAGAATCCCACATCATGTCAAACTTAATACAGTGTACTTACATCACACATTGACACGTTAATTCAAAAGGTATTTATTGAGCACCTGCTATGTGCCAGGTGCTCTCTTAGTCATCTAGTATCCCAGTACTAAAAAAATCACAAAAAAGAACACTGTCCTGCTTGGAATGACCTTCTAGTGTGAGCAGACAATAAAGAAAATAAGTAAATTATATGTTATCTCAGGAGATGTTGCATACTATGCAGAAAGATGTATCAGGGAAGGGAGCAAGAAGTATGAAGAGAGAGGTTACAACATTAATAGAATCTTCATGAAGATCTCAGTTGGAAGATCATGTTTGAGAAAACATCTGAAGGAGATAAGGGACTTGGCCAAGCTGAACTGGGGAAAGAACATTCCAGGAAAGGGGACCAGCCAGCACGAAAGCCCTGAGGGGGACGTGTGCTTGGCGTATTTGAAGAGTGGCAAGGAGACCAGTATGGCTAAAGCAGACTGATCAACAGAAAAGGTGGTAGGAAATGAGGTCAGAGAAACAGAAAACAAGGGCTTTTTAGGTCATTGGGGATTTAGGTTTTTCCTGAGGGGAAGAGAAGTTCCTGGAGTGCTTTGAGCAGAGGATAATATGATCTAACTCAGGTTTTAACTGGATCGTTTCTGGGCAAGAGTGGGAGCAAGGAGGCCAGTGAGGACACTGTTGCAATAATCCTGACAAGAGACGCGGAGGCTTAGACCAGGGAAGGGGCAGCAGAGGTGGTGAAAAGTGACTGGCCTCTGGGTGCAAGAAAGGGTGGGTAGGAGAGAATAGTGTCAAGGATGATCCAAGATTTTGACCTGAGAACATGAAAAGAAGACAGTGGAGTTCTGCTTGCAGCTTTGTTTTACTTTAAAAATATTTGAAATAATTATACTTTTGAGTTTTATTAATAAATTTTCCTATATGTTCTTGTGATTTCAACTTGCTACATTTTAATATAAACCATTAAAAGTTAAGTTGAGTTAAGTTGACCTTGTAGACAATATATGATAGACAATTCATGAACATCTATTAATTTTTGATTCTTCAATTTCTTTTCAAATTTCAGAACAATGTATTTGTTTTCTGGCTCTCAGGCAGCCCACTGAAAAGAACCTAGTGCTAATCACTCTTCCTGTAGTGGGTGATAAATAAAACATCTCTGCTTGCCTTCTTGAAGTTTGTAGTCAAAGGCAGAAAAAATTAATAAAAGCATATATATGTATTTTTAACTCCCATGGTTTGGGTCCTAAAGCTCATGTAAATTATTTCATTTAATTCTCACAACAAGCCCATGAGGTAGGTACTATTAGTGCCTCCATTTTAAGGATGAGGAGGCTGGAGCACAGAAAGTTTGAGTGACTGGTCTAATATCTGAAAGGTGTGTGTTGGCTAAGCTGGGATTTGAATCCAGAAAACTATGTTCCTGGCATCATTGGGTTCTCTTAACCAAGTCTTGTGGCTTACAGTCAGGAGTGATATAACCCCAAGAAGCATTTGTAAATGAAGGGGGGCTTTTGACTCATTCTAGTGATGGAGGAGCACCACTGTCATCAGGGAGGGGCAGGGAGGGGAAACATCTTTTATCCAGTGGAACCATCACACCATGAGGAAATGTCCTTCCCAAAAGGTCAGTAGCTCTCCTCCCCTTAAGAAATGCTAAACACTGCCAGGGTCCCATGATCCAGGGACAACTTCCCCGGGAGAACGCACGGCGCGCCTCAAGCTGGTGCAACGTCATGCCGGCCTCTCCGCGCAGGCTCGCCCTGCATCTGTACCCCTCCCTCCCCCCGGCCTGAGTGAGCCAGAGCCCCCGGATCAGCTGCTCCTTTAACCCCATCCTGTCTGAGCAAAGAACAGATGCCTTCAGGCGACCTACACGCAGAGGCGGGTCCAAACCCAAAGCTGAACCCAGGGAGCTGTGCAAACAAAGAAGAGAAAGGGAAATCTCTCCCAGCAGCCTCAGGAGCAGCGGATTAAATCTCCACAGTCAACTTGATGTACCTGCATCTGTGGAATACCTGAAGAGACAACAAATCATCCCAAATTGAGGAGCTGGACTTTGGGAGCAAGGATATATATATATATATATATATATTTCCCTTTTTCTGTTTTTGTGAGTGTGCATGTGTATGCTTTTGTGTGTGATTTTCTCTGTATAGCTTTGCTTTTACCATTTGTCCTAGGGTTCTGTCCGTTATTTTGTTTTGTTTTGTTTTTAGTATAGTTTTCAGCGCTTGTTATCATTGGTGGATTTGTTTTTTGGTTTGGCTGTTCCTTCTTTCTTTCTTCCTTTTTTAAATTACTTAAAAATGTTTTAAATAATTATTCTTTGTTTTTTATTTTAATAACTTTTAAATTTAATTTAATTTTATTTTATTTTATCTTTTCTTTCTTTCTTTCTTTCTTTTTTTCTCCATTTTATTCTGAGCCATGTGGATGACAGGCTCTTGATGCTCCAGCCAGGCATCAGGGCTCTGCCTCTGAGGTGGGAGAGCCAAGTTCAGTACACTAGTCCACAAGAGACCTCCCAGCTCCACGTAATATCAAACGGCGAAAATCTCCCGGAGATCTCCATCTCAACATCAAGACCCAGCTCCACTCAACGACCAGCAAGCTACAGTGCTGGACACCCCATGCCAAACAACTAGCAAGACAGGAACACAACCCCACCCATTAGCGGAGAGGCTGCCTAAAATCATAATAAGGTCACAGACACCCCAAAACACACCACCAGACGTGGACCTGCCCACCAGAAAGACAAGATCCAGCCTCATCCACCAGAACAAGGACACTAGCCCCCTCCACCAGGAAGCCTACACAACCCACTGAACCAACCTCAGCCACTGGGAGCAGACACAAAAAGCAACGGGAACCACGAACTTGCAGCCTGCGAAGAGGAGACCCCCAAACACAGTAAGTTAAGCAAAACGAGAAGACAAACACACAGCAGATGAAGGAGCAAGGTAGAAACCCACCAGACCTAACAAATGAAGAGGAAATAGGCAGTCTACCTGAAAAAGAATTCAGAATAATGACAGTAAAGATGATCCAAAATCTTGGCAATAGAATGGAGAAAATACAAGAAACGTTTAACAAGGACCTAGAAGAACTAAAGAGCAAACAAACAATCATAAACAACACAATAAATGAAAATAAAAATTCTCTACTAGGGATCAATAGCAGAATACCTGAAGCAGGAGAACGGATAACTGACCTGGAAGATAAAACAGTGGAAATAACTACTTCAGAACAGAATAAAGAAAAAAGAATGAAAAGAATTGAGGACAGTTTCAGAGACCTCTGGGACAATATTAAATGCACCGATATTTGAATTATAGGGGTCCCGGAAGAAGAGGAGAAAAAAAAAAAGGGACTGAGAAAATACTTGAAGAGGTTATAGTTGAAAACTTTCCTAATGTGGGAAAGGAAATAGTTAATCAAGTCCAGAAAGCACAGAGAGTCCCATACAGGATAAATCCAAGGAGAAACACACCAAGACACATATTAATCAAGCTATCAAAAAAATAGAATAAAGAAAAAAGAATGAAAAGAAATGAGGACAGTTTAAGAGGCCTCTGGGACAACATTAAACTCATAAATATTCACATTATGGTGGTCCCAAAAGGAGAAGAGAGAGAGAAAGGACTTGAGAAAATATTTGAAAAGATAATAGCTGAAAGTTTCCTTAAGATGGGAAAGGAAGCAGTCACCCAAGTCCAGGAAATGCAGAGAGTACATAGAGGATAAACCCAAGGAGGAACATGCTGAGACACATAATAATCAAATTGAGAAAAATTAAAAAGATAAAATATTAAAAGTGATGAGGGAAAAGCAACAAATAACATACAGGGAATCCCCATAAGGTTATCACCCGATTTTTCAGGAAAAACTCTGCAGGCCATTAGTGGCATGATATACTTAAAGTAATGAAAGGGAAAAACGTACAACCAAGCATACTCTACCCACCAAGGCTCTCATTCAGATTTGATGGACAAATTAAAAGCTTTACAGACAAGCAAAAGCTAAGAGAATTCAGCACCACCAAACCAGCTTTACAACAAATGCTAAAGGACCTTCTCTCAGCAGGAAACACAAGAGAAGGAAAAGACCTACAATAACAAACCCAAAACAATTAAGAAAATGGTAATAGGAACATGCATATCAATAATTACCTTAAATGTAAATGGAATAAATGCTCCCACCAAAAGACATAGACTGGCTGAATGGATACAAAAGCAAGACCCGTATTCATGCTGTCTACAAGAGACCCACTTCAGACCTAGGGACACATACAGACTGAAAGTGAGGGGATGGACAAGGCTATTCCATTCAAATGGAAATCAAAAGAAAGCTGGAGTAGCAAATTCTCATATCAGACAAAATAGACTATAAAACAAAGACTATTACAAGAGACAAAGAAGGACACTACATAATGATCAAGGGATCAATCTAAGAAGAAGATATAACAATTGTAAATATTTATGCACCCAACATAGGAGCACCTCAATAAATAAGGCAAATACTAACAGCCATAAAAGGGGAAATCAGCAGTAACACAATCATAGTAGGGGA
>NC_041228.1:11272452-11328253 GCF_002837175.3 Physeter macrocephalus
GGCCCAGCCGCTCCGCGGCATGTGGGATCTTCCCGGACCAGGGCACGAACCCGTGTCCCCTGCATCAGCAGGCGGATTCTCAACCACTGCGCCACCAGGGAAGCCCAAGCCTTGGTAAATTTAAGAAAATTGAAATCTTATCAAGTATCTTTTCTGATCACAACGTTATGAGACTAGATATCAATTACAGGAAAAATTCTGTAAAAAATACGAACACATGGAGGCTAAACAGTACACTACTTAATAACCAAGAGATCACTGAAGTAATCAAAGAGGAAATCAAAAAATACCTAGAAACAAATGACAGTGAAAACACGATGAAACAAAACCTATGGGATGTGGCAAAAGCAGTTCTAAGAGGGAAGTATATAGCAATACAATCCTACCTTAAGAAACAAGAAATATCTCAAATAAACAACCTAACCTTACACCTAAAGCAATTAGAGAAACAAGAACAAAAAAACCCCAATGTTAGCTGAAGGAAAGAAATCATAAAGGTCAGATCAGAAATAAATTAAAAAGAAATGAAGGAAACAGTAGCAAAGATCAATAAAGTAAAAGCTGGTTCTTTAAGAAGATAAAACAAATTGATAAACCATTAGCCCGACTCATCAAGGAAAAAACGGAGAAGACTCAAATCATAATTAGAAATGAAAAAGAAGAAGTAACAGCTAACACTGTAGAAATACAAAGGATCATGGGAGATTACTAAAAGCAACTATATGCCAATAAACCACATGCCGCGGAGCGGCTGGGCCCGTGAGCCATGGCCGCTGAGCCTGCGCGTCCGGAGCCTGTGCTCCGCAACGGGAGAGGCCACAACAGAGGGAGGCCCGCATACCACAAAAAAAAAAAAAAAAAAAAAATCTTCCAACAAAAAAAAAGCCCAGGACCAGATGCCTTCACAGGTGAATTCTGTTTAGAGAAGAGCTAATACCTATCCTTCTCAAACTCTTCCAAAATATAGCAGAGGGAGGAACACTCCCAAACTCATTCTATGAGGCCACCATCACCCTGATACCAAAACCAGACAAAGATGTCACAAAAAAGAAAATTGCAGACCAATATCATTGATGAACATAGATGCAAAAATCCTCAACAAAATACTAGCAAACAGAAGCCAACAGCACATTAAAAGGATCATATACCATGATCAAGTGAGGTTTATCCCAGGAGTGCAAGGATTCTTCAATATACGCAAATCAATCATTGTGATACACCATATTAACAAATTGAAGGAGAAAAACCATATGATCATCTCAATAGATGCAGAGAAAGCTTTCGACAAAATTCAACACCCATATATGATAAAAACTCTCCAGAAGTAGGCATAGAGGGAACTTACCTCAACATAATAAAGGCCATATATAACAAACCCACAGGCAACATTGTCCTCAATGGTGAAATACTGAAACCATTTCCTCTAAGATCAGGAACAATACAAGGCTGCCCACTCTCACCACTATTATTCAACATAATTTTGGAAGTCCTAGCCATGGCCATCAGAGATGAAAAAGAAATTTTAAAAATCCAAATTGGAAAAAAAGAAGTAAAACTGTCACTGTTTGCAGATGACATGATACTATACATAGAAAATCTAAAGGTGCCACCAGAAAACTACTAGAGCTCATCATTGAATTTGATAAAGTTGAAGGATACAGAATTAATACACGGAAATCTGTTGCATTTCTATACACAAACAACGAAAGATCAGAAAGAGAAATTAAGTAAACAATCCCATTTACCATCACATCAAAAAGAATAAAATACCTAGGAATAAACCTACCTAAGGAGACAAAAGACCTGTACTCCAAAAAATATAAAATGTTGATGAAAGAAATTGAAGATGACACAAACAGGTGGAAAGATATATCACGTTCTTGGATTGGAAGAATCAACATTGTGAAAATGACTATACTACCCAAAGCAATCTACAGATTCAATGCAATCCCTATCAAACTACCATGGGCATTTTTTACAGAACTAGGACAAAAAATTTCACAATCTGTATGGAAACACAAAAGACCCCAAAAAGCCAAAGCAATCTTGAGACAGAAAAACGGAGCTGGAGGAATCAGTCTCCCTGACTTCAGACTGTACTACAAAGCTACAGTATTCCAGACAGTATGGTACTGACACAAAAACAGAAATATAGATCAATGGAACCGGATAGAAAGCCCAGAGATAAACCCATGCACATACAGTCACCTTACAATGGAGAAAAGACAGCCTCTTCAATACGTGGTGCTGGGAAAACCTGATGAGGTATCACTTCACACCCGTCAGCATGACCATCATGAAAAAATCTACAAACAATAATTGCTGGAGAGGGTGTGGAGCAAAGGAAACCCTCTTGCACTGCTGGTGGGAATGTAAATTGATACAGCCACTATGGAGAACAGTATGGAGGTTCCTTAAAAAACTAAAAGTAGAACTACCATATGACCAAGCAATCCCACTACTGGGCCTGAGGGAGGGAGACGCAAGAGGCAAGAGATATGGGGATATATGTATATGTATAACTGATTCACTTTGTTATAAAGCGGAAACTAACACACCATTTTAAAGCAATTATACTCCAATAAAAATGTTAAAAAAAAAAAAGAAAAAGAAATGCTAAAAGCTAAGCTGCCTTTTCACTTATTTTGCCCATTTCCACCTTTTGAGTCAAACCTTGGTGACATAAAAGGCTAGATGTTTGGCGTCGATGAGTTCTGTATCCTGAATTGCCACTACCCTGAGCTAGCTCTAAGAGTCAAATCCAAATTACATTTGTTTTGGGGATGGGAAAACTCTTTGATCTGTCCTAAATTTCTAGCTATTAAATATTACTCAGTGTAAATAAAACATTGACTGGGACTTGATGATATTTTCATTTCAATATATCCTGAAGTAACATGTACTCTGCATGTAAAATCAATCAATGTAACATCTTTGGGGTATTTCTTTTTCTATTTTTTATTTTTTTTGCGGTATGTGGGCCTCTCACTGTTGTGGCCTCTCCTGTTGCAGAGCACAGGCTCCGGATGCGCAGGTTCAGTGGCCATGGCTCACGGGCCCAGCCGCTCCGCGGCATGTGGGATCTTCCTGGACCAGGGCACAAACCCATGTCCCCTGCATTGGCAGGCGGACTCTCAACCACTGTGCCACCAGGGAAGCCCTCTTTGGGGTATTTCTGAATGAACAGGGGTCATCAAGTCAAAGAGGAAGGGGTGAAAATGTCTAGGGTGGCTTGAAAACCTGCTTTGATATTGGCACTCTTACCTGCTCTGAAAGGTTAAGGTCATGCAACCAGTAAAGAGCAGAGTCCGAATCCAGCATCAGATGTGAGTCCACAGCCCATGTCTTGATGCTACATCAAGTTTCCTCCTGCATTGGGAGTCAGAAGAACTGGGTTCTAATCCTGAATCTGCTGTTATCTAGCTGAGCGACACTAATCAGATCATGTAACTTCTCTGAGTCTTAATATCTACATCTATAAATAAGGAAGGCTAGAATACTAAAGCCTCTTCTATCTCTTCCAATCATTGGTTTTATAGGATCTTGGCCAGTAAATGGTTTATTATATTTTAGGGAAACAAATGTTGTCCTCATGTTGTTGCCAGACCTGTTGCTCTTAACTGCTACAACTGTTTCTCTTTGTTGGAGACATTTGCCAGCCCAAATTTGATGGGTCTATAAGGCTCTGGCATTTTGCCTAGGTCTAGCCCAGAAAATTCCACTAACAGGTCCACTGGGCATCTGAGACCACCAGGCTATTTGCCATACCATGCCAATTGAAGTTGGACAGAGATAAAAGTTGGCTTTTATGATTTGGGGCCAGAGCTTCAGAGAGAGTGGAGTACAAAGCCAAAAGCATGGTCTTTAGAGTCAAGCAGGCATGAGTGCATATCCCAACTCAACCACTTTCTGGGCGTGTAGCCATAACCAAGCAGCAGTTTAAGAGGCACTTTCACAGAGAGGCCTTGCAGGGTCTCCCACGTTGGTTTAGTTCAGAACATGGGTTTTACCCATGATAAATCTTATCATATTTAACCGTATGTAGTGGGCACTTAATAAATACTTTGAGAATAAATGTTGAATAAATAGTCTTTGAATAAAAAGTCACTTAACCTTTCTCAGTCTCTGTATTCACTCCTGTGAGACATGCAAAGAAGAGGACAGGGTTCTTAAGCAAAAAAATCAGGTTGAAATGCTTCAAAAATAGCAAAACACTGTTGCAATGTTAGATTGTATGATTACAATCTGAAATAAACTAGTAAAAAAATAAATCTCTTATTCAAGTAGGGCTTTTTTTTGTCGCTTAGAACTTAGAGGAAGAAATGAGGAAGCTAAAGATTACTGAGTGTCTATGATGTACCAGACACTGTGTGTGACAGGATGATACACATTTAATATTTGCCTAAAAGTTCAAAAGTTCAAAATTCAAAAAGAATTTCCAGAGGAGGGAAATAGGGTCCTGACAAAAGCAAGGTTTGCTCTAACTTTTCAGACACTTTAGTGAGCCTTTGGCTTTTTCTTCTCATTTGGAACTTTTGAGGCCACTACTGTTAGAAGGAAAAAGCTAGTGATGCTTATCTATGTTCAGAACTAGCAAATGCCCTCTTCCGCTCCCTTGGTTGGTCCCACTGTTGTTCAGGTGCTGCCTGTGAACAGACGCCCACAGAAGACGGAAAAGATGAATCCACAGATTGCTACAGGCACATGCTCATCTAGATGACGTAGCAAACACTGCAGAGTTGGGTCTACCAATGAGATACGATTCCATTTCAGAAGGACCACACCTTTCTTAAAAGTGACAGAGGTGGAACATTGCCGAGAGGAATACCAAAAGGGTAGCTGGGTTCTGTGAGTTGTACCCAGAGTAAGAGTCAGAAGATCCAAATTGTAGTCCAAGATCTATTGATTGCTAATATCCTTTGTGAGCCCGTTCCATCACCTGCAAAATGGGTCACTAAACATCTGCACATTCGTTTATTCATTCACTAAATAAACCTGTAGTAAACCTGTATATATCACCGATTATGCAAGACACTTACACACAAGGATTTGATTACTACAAATTCCTGCACTGAAGGAGTCACCTTCTAGTGAAGGAGAAATGCATGAAAACAAACAATGAATTTAGCAAAAAGTTCAAAAATTCTTACTGAGATATATGAAAAGTGCAATGTGATCACAGAGGAAAGAGAGAATATCTTTCTCTAGGTAACTAGAAGTTTTCAGTGAAGTGAAGATATTTGAGTGAGCCTTAAAATATGTTAGAATTTATCAGATAAAGTAGGTAGAGAAGTGTGTTCAAGGCAGAGACTGTCCTAAGGCGCTGAGTCACGAAATGGCGCAACGCCTAGCCCAGGGCAGCTGCGTTAAATATTTGTTTTATGAATGAATAAATGTATGTATGAATGAATGAACATTTGGAGAAGCATAAAAAAATTAATTCTTCCAGGATGGATCGTGTAAGATTTAGAGAAGATAGCAGTGGCAATATAAACTGTGGGAAAGCTGGGGAAGAATTTAAACTTTCAAATAGGTAGTTTTGACATAATTGTGTTTTCCTTCTTTTTTTTTTTTTTTTTTTTTTTTTTTGGCCACACTGTGAGGCGGCTTGTGGGATCTTAGTCCCCCGACCACGGATTGAACCCTGGGCCCTCGGCAGTGAAAGTGCCGAGTCCTAACCACTGGGCCCCCAGGGAATTCCCCATAATTGTGTTTTTCTAACCTAATTTTGTCTAGCAATTGATTCAAGCTCTTGTTTAAATCCCAAAGTGCTCTTTATACTTTTTGATCTCCCCCATGTTTGAATCATGAACAATAGTTTCTTTGGGGAATTTGACGACGATATGATTGTAAGAAATCAAGCAGTAATGTTGTAGTTAAGGGTTACAATTTTTAATTAACACATTCATTTATTAGTCATTTATTTACCTATTAAATATAAATGTATCCAAAGAATGCATTTATTACTTCAACAAGTGATTATTAAGCACTTATTGTGACCTGGGTATTGGGCTGGGACCTGGGCATATAGTGGTGAACAAAGCAATCATGCTTTGTGCAGTTATGGAGCTTATAGTCTGGTGGGTAGAGAGACCATGTTCAAATCCATATCTCAAATGGAGGTAAGTATTGTACTAGGAAAGAAAAGAACAATGTGCTAGGAGAGAGAATAATGGAAGTGGATGGCCTAATCTATAGTGATTGTTTATGGAATATGGTAAACATTACCTCTGCCTGTAGCAGACACTGCTTATTGCCCATCTATTGGCTATTTCCTTTTTTTCATTGCTAATAGGAGCCCAGCTTAGTTTGAGGTGACCATATTAACAGCTCTAGTGGAATCACTATGGCTAATCTACATTTTCCATGGTAAATCCACACTTCTTTTCCAGATATTCATTTTCCAGCCTCTCTTATAGCTGAAAGTGACCTGATATATAAAGAAAGTCATTGATATATAAGGAAAGTCTTCAGGGGAGCCTCTGGAAAAGATTTTACATCTTAATAAAAGAGATTAATACTAGAGACTGCTGTACCACTTTTTTTTCTTCTTTGAACATTTCATTGGGAAGTTATAACATTTAGAATTGCAGCAGTCATAGTGGTCTTACGATGATTAAAAGAACAACAACAGTATGAATGTGTTAGAGAAGATGAATAGAAAACCTTTGCTCTTCCATAACATTTTTTCTGCACTAATACTAAAATCGAATGCCTTCTGATGTCCAGTCATATTAGAAAATTAGGTGCTTTTTAAATCTAAGAATGTAGGTTTTCTATTACTTGCAGCTAAAAGCCACAAGATTGTAGGCTTAATAAAGACAGGATTATGTCTATTTTGTTAAAAATGGATTTCTCAGTTCCTACCAAAGTGCCTAGCACATAAGAGTCACTTAATCAACACCTGTTTGGTGAGTGAATAAAGGATGGATGGGATTAATGAAAATTGCATAGGCAGTAGAGGGTTTTAGGAAAAGCAATTTTGAGATAGTCTAACCTCAATCAATCACTCCTTCACAAGGTTGGACCAGGGAGTCACATAGGACATGGGACACAACCCCACCAGAATGATTAACTCAGTCCTGATTGATAGAGGTTTGTTAATACAACCACAAGATCTACCTCACCAAAATTGCTCCAGAGCCAATATTCTTTCATCTTAGGCCAGTTACAGGATCAGAGAAATTGGGTTTAGTCCCCTCAGTTTCTATATTTCACACTACATTTTCTTCACATTCCAACTGTAGCTCTCTTATTTCTCTCTCCCTATCACAACTTGTGGTTGTTCTTAATTAAGTCTTGGCCAACACAATAAGGCAAGAAAAATAAATAAAAGGCATACAAATAAAGGAAGAAGTAAGACTGTCTTATTCAGAGATGATATGATTGTGTAGAGAGAAAATCCAAAAGAGTGTACAAACTATCAGAGCTAATAAGTGAATTTAGGAAGGTCATTGGTAACAGTTTATGTTCAAAAGTTAATTTATTTTTGTGGACTAACAACTGAAAACTGGAAACAATGTTTAAAACAGTAACATTTACAATAGCATCAAAAAATATCAAATCATTAAGACTAATTCTAATCAAAATTTCCAAGATCTCTACACTGAAAATTGGAAGATATTGCTGAGATAAATTAAAGAAGACTTAGATAAATGGAGAGACTTATTATGTTTATGGTATGGATGACTCATTATCTCTAAGATGTAAATTCTTTCCAAACTTACATACCGATTCAATGCAATACCAATTAGAGTCTCTGACACTTTCTTCTTTGTTATTGTTGGAATAGACAGGCTGATTCTGAAGTTTATTTTATAGAAATGCAAAGAAACTAGAACCCAAAGAAATTTTGCAGAAGAATGAAATTGGAAGACTTAAACTGTCAGATTTTGAGACCTACTACAAAGCTACAATTATTAAAAGAGTATATATTGCTACAAGAATAGACAATAGACTAGTGCAATAGAAGAGAGACTCCAGAAACAACCATACATGCACAGTCACCTGATTTATGACAAAAGTGCCAAGGCAATTCAGAAGAGAGAGGATGATGTTCTAAATAAACTATTAGATATCTGGATATAAACAAGTAAACCTTGACTATATGTCATGCAACACCCCAAAATTCATTACTGATGAAATGTACACCAAATGTGAAGATATGCTTCTAGAAAAAAAAAGGAAACTATTTTCATACTTTGGATTGGCAGATATTTCTTAAACAGGACACAAGGAAGTGAAAAGGCAAGCCAAAATCTGGGATAAGGTTTTTATAATATTGTACGCATATGTTTATATCTGACAAAGGACTCATACCTAGAATCCCTTACTAGAATACTCATACCTAGAATACCTCTTACAAATTGATAGCAAAAGGATAAGTACCCACTTTAAAATGGCAAAAAAAAACCCCAACCCTTCAACAGGCACTTCATACAGATCACTCAGGAAAATGCAAATTAAAACTACAATGAGTTATCACTACCACTACATCCTCATCAGGATGGCTCAAATTTTTAAAAAGACTAACAATGCGAAGTATTGTTAAGTAGGAGGAGTAGTTGGAACTCAATACATTGCTAGCTGGAGTGTAAATAGGTGCACCCCTTTTGAAAAACTTTTGAAACTATCTACTAGAGTAAAACATTTACCTACACTATGACCCAGAAACCCTATTCCTAAATGTATACCCAAGAGAAATAAAATACATGCAAAGACATGCACAAAAATATTCATAACCAGCTTGATTCATAACAACCAAAAACTGGGAAAAATTCAGATATCCATAAACATAAAAATGGATAAATAAATTATGGTCCAATCATACAATGGAACACAACTCAGCAATAAAATCAAACTGCTGATATATGCAACAACACAGATTAAGTGCACAACTATTATGTTGAGTGAAAGAAGTCAGACACTAAAGAATGCATGCCATATGATTTATATAAAGTTCAAGGATAGGTAAAGCAAATCTATAGTAATAGTGATTATATCAGGAGGTGTAGGTGGAAAGGGACACAAGGGAAGCTTTTAAGGTGATAGAGGCTACACAGGTATATACAGGTATGCAGATATCTAAGCAATTAGTGAGCTGGACACAAGATCTGAGCCCTTTATGTACCTTACTGATGTATTTTACACTTCAATTTAAAAAATTTTTAAATAGTTTAAAAAATTATTATAGGTCACATTTCTGAAGACTCTGCCTCCACATCTCTCTCTGTCTCTCTCTCTTTTTTCCTTGAAAGGTAAGTCAGACCTCAGAGAAGCAAAGAAAATCCACATGGACAAATTTGCATTCAAGTAGCTCATCAAAATAAAGACAGCAAAATCAAGCTGAGACTTGAATTGCCTGCTTTGGATAGCTGTAACAAAGACTCACTGGATAACTGCCCCAAATCCCACTTGACTTTGTGTCGTGTACCTTATTGACTTCTTGTATGAACGTTTAGGAGGAGATGCAGCAGAAGAGAATAGCTTCCCAATAATAGTGGCTTTCACTCACCAAGTTCACTGGACCCTGAAGATTATAGCCCCAGCCCCATTCTACTCACAGCAGTGTGATGCCAGGATGACCATATAGCCCTATGGGTCTCTGAGCCCCTGCTTGAAACACGAAGGGGCTGGACTGAGTGTTCTTAGATATCTTGTTTTCTTCTAATGAAATACAAATAGTCTCTATCCATTCTCTCATGTAGCTAGTATTACTTAGTACTTGCTATAAACCAGGTATGTTATATCAGGGGTTGGAATTCAGGAGTTCATTTCTACTTTATTCAATAACACTATGATTTTACCTCCAGTTAGTGAAAGAAACAAAAAAAAAAATAGATCATTCATTTGATGCAAGAATGATCTTCACACCCTAGCAATGGGGGCGGGGGGATGGGAAGTGAGGGTTCCACAAGCAACAGTAGCAGTGATGTCCTGCTTCTCTTAAAAGAGAAAACAGCCCCAAACACATTGGACTGACAGGATTCTTATGTGTTTAGCTGGGAGTCTGAGTACTTGGGGTCTTTCTATTTCCTTCCTCCCACGAAGAATACAAAGTCAACACCATGCCAGTGTGAGTGTTTGGGTTCACACCTGAGTGGGTAAGGATGTTTACATGTATAGGGAATGTGCATAGCTCTATATTTTATTTTGTGTACATGTAGTGTGTATGTGTGCTTGTGTGTGCATGTTTCTTAGTGGTTGCCTGTAAAGATGCGGATATATGTGATATGTGTTTGTGTATGTGTGGGGGTGTACATAGAAGCTGTCCAAGGCTTTATCTCACTCTAAGGGCTGAGTAATAATGTAAAAAGTGTGAGTCAGAAAGGTGAAGGGTTAAATGTTTAATTAATATGAAATTCATTCAGAAAACTGTGTTTTGTAACTGCTGAAAGGAAGTATTGAACAGTTTCTCGTAAAGTTACAATAGCCAGACCTACAGAGGAAACCCCTCCTAGCTTGGAATTCCAGAGTGTTCCCTAGAGTTTGAAAGGTGGCCAGAAAATGACCAGGCATTTAAAAGAGAAGGGGATGGAGTGGGGGATGCCTGGAGTCAAGGGCACAAATTCCACTTTCATAAATAATTTCAAGAGAAAACTAATGGATCTAGACTCAATATCTTCTCTCTTACCATTTTGCTTTTGTTTTGTTTTGTTTTGTTTTGTTTTGATGTCCTATCTTCCAGTGTGGCCCAACACATAGTACAGGAGAAACCAGTAACCATGAATTCCCTCTCTTCTTCCTTTCACTAAATGATCTCAGCATCCTCATCTGTCAAATGGATATAACGATTCTTATCTCCAAAGTACTTGCTGTGAGCATCAGATGAACATAAGCTTATAGCTTACAGGCTGTAAACTCTGTGGAAGTAGGAAATACCCCTGATTTGTTCATCTTTATCTAGTGTTTAACACAGCACTTAGCACATAATAGGTACCACAAAAATGTCTGTTGAATGAATAAGTGAATATATTAAAAGGTGACACTTTTTAAATAAACCATTAGGTGCTACTATAAAGTCATTTGGTGCTAATGGTGAAGGAAAAGAAGTAGGGAAGAATTCCTCTAATTTGTATTCTACAAATTTGTATTCTACAGGTTTTTCAAGACAGCTTGGGAAGAAGGAAGGAGATAGTCTGGTTGGGAGCTAAGAGGCTAGAGTCGGCAAGGCAACCTGAGGCCAGCTCATGCTTGCAGAGCCCACCTCCTCCTTCATATCCCCCTTCCCTACTCTGACCGCCTTACCTGTCTGTACCTTTGCATCTCTCATAAACACAAATCCCTGATTTGACCAACAGGAGCTGCTCCTCTTTTGAGCTTGACAGTGACACGGATGCCACCTGCCCAGCGAGGTGGGGAAAATAGAGACTGTTCAGCTCAGGCCCGTCTGGGTTTATATTACTACTCCAGTAAATACACAGGCCCTGGTATTGACAGGATTGTATTTATACAGGAAAAAAGCACAGTGAGAGACACTTACAATTTCATTGAGATGAAATGTGCGGTGGAACACAGAATTAATGATATCCAACATCACAGAGTGTTCCGGTGAGCCCTCCTACAGAAGGGCAGAGTGTGGGGATCTACCCACCCGAGCACCCGAAATACTCATCACTCTCCCAGATGATTAGAGAAATTTAGGAGAGCAAGCCACCTACACATCCTTTCTCTCATGCCAGGTCCTACGCTCTTTGGATTCCAACAGCCATCCACAGCTTGCCTGAACTATTTGCAGTCATTATAGTACAGTGTTCTCCTTGCTTGGAGGTTGGTTTATAATTTCCTCAAGTGACCTAATTTCAATTATGCTTCAAACACTCCTTCCCCAGTAAGTGTATGTCAGGCTTGGTTAGGAGCTCAAGGCTCAGGGATAAATGGGACAGAGTTCTTTTCCTTCTGAAGCTCACCGATACAGTGACTGTAAAAACTAGCTTTATCATATTCTTCCTCTGTTCCCAGTGTTTCTTCTAAACACTAGGCAAAGGCTGTAAGGTTCTTTTTCTCATTTACGTCCTACCACAGCTCTGTGTGGTATGTATCCTCATTAGACCCATTTTAAAGATGAGGAACTGAGGGTAAGACGGTTACATAAATTGCCTAAAACATTCAAGTTCCTGAGGAGAGGTTCAAAATTCAAATCTAAACAGTCCAGCTGTCAAATTGCAAGTCATTTCTGTGTTAGGAAAGAGAAACAGATGAAATGGCACAGAGCCGCCTAAATGACTACAGAAGTTGAGGGAGAATGGTGCAGTATAATTTTAGCTGGGTCTTGAACGATGAATAGAAGCATGCAGTTAAAGAGAAGTGAGGGGACTTCTGGCAGAAGAGACAGCATTTACAAAACAGCTTGGAATTATAAAAATTCCTATGATATCTTGAGAGTGTCAGGCCGAACTCATTGGCAAACACCCTCCTAGTGGGGTTGGGTGATGGTGAAGGGTTGTGAGTGGAAATGAGCCTAGAAAGAGTCTAAAGTTTTTCAATCAAGACTGGAATGGCCGTCTTCTCAATGCTAGAGGGCCTTAATAGTTGTGTGCTTTTGATTTGAGACAACCTGGTTACTTAGAGTTAAAAATGTGAATGCGTTGGGTGATTATCAGATCAATGCCTCCATAGTTATAAAGCAAGTTTTCCTGTGTGGCTCAGGTGTGACCTTAGAAAATGGTGTTGAAAGTCAGTCCAATGAGTTTCAGCAAAAGCATCAGGATTTCACCGCTCCATGTGGAACCATAGATAAGAATGTATAAGTTCCAGGATAGTAGTTGGGGGCAGGGGGAAGATGGGGGCCTTTCCCAACTATCTACGTTTGACCAGAAATGTGATGGATGACCTTCACCAGCTTGTCATGACCTGTGAAATGGGGTTGAAGATATGGTCTTTCTATCCCAACTATCAAGGGATCTCAGGAGATACATTCTAGGCATACAGAGCTGTGAACAAAATCGTGCCCCATTACAACATAATTTTTTTGGAGGAAGACTTAAACGATCCAATAGGAGGGATATGCATGATATCTTTCTTTTTCCTTTTCTCCATTAAGGTTATCTAGGCATCAGCTTTCTTAATTGCTACATTCTGTACTTACAAAGGAGTAATCTGCACATGACACTTTAAAAAATAAAGCGTACAACCTGATGATTTGATATACATATGCTTTGTAGAATGATTACCAAAATCAAGATAAATACACATCCACCACTTCACATAGTTAACATAGATATAACTCTTTTTTTGTGTGATGAGAATGCTTAAGATCTATTCTCATCAACTTTCAAGTATACAGTACCATATTAACTGTGGTCACCGTGCTGTACATTAGCTCTTCAGAATTTCTTTTTGTAAGTGAAAATATATGCCTTTTGTCCTATATCACCCCACATGACTTGTAGAAAAAATTCTCTGCATACAAGGGATGGTGCCTGAGCTGGGCTGGGAAATTGTGACAACAGTGAAGAGCTATGTGGGTGTCCTCACCTCTGCTGTGTCAAAATGTCCAGCTCTTGGGTTAAATGTTTTCCCCCATGAAATCCCCATTGCAAACAGAAACCAGAACTATGAACCAAAAGAAAATATCTATTTGAATTTTTCTTCCGGTGAATGAAGCATGGCAAACCGATGTGTGTTTCTTTCTCACAGACATCCTATTTCTTTGAACTGTACATGGAATGGCACATATGACAGGACATTTATTTCTTTATTTATTAAAGTATAGTTAAAGTATAGTTGATTTACAGTGTTGTGTTAATTTCTGCTGTACAGCAAAGTGACTCAGTTATACATATATATATATATACATTCTTTTTTAAAATATTCTTTTCCATTATGGTTTATCACTGGAGGGAACACGGGTTGGGGGAGAGGGAAGAGGCAGTGGGCACCATCCCGCTTGGGGGGCTTTTCCTAGAGGTCACCAGCTAGCGTCAAGTGTCGTGTCAGAGTTTTGTGGAGGAGAGAGGGGCTTTTCTCTCCTGCATATTAACTGCTATCCCTGCATCCCACTAATTCAGGAAGTCAAGTAGCAAGATCCTCAGTGCTGAAAGGTGATCACATATTACAGATGAATCATGGAATCACAGAGCTGAGAGCTGGACAGAAGGTCAACGGGACATCTGAGCCAGCCCTCTGACTAGTAGCAGGTAATAGGTTATTATGCTGGTTTTGGAGACCAGGCAACGGGGGCCCAGAGGTATTCAGGAATTCTCCTCTGGTCCAAAGGTCAGGTCCAGGGACCGGGCTGCAGGCTCTGACAGTGGAGAATGATTATCTTTCCATTATCACACGTACCTTCTCAACTAATCAGCAAAGGACATAAAATCTGCGTTGTAGCCAAGCCTAAAGCTGTGGAAAACACAAGGTTCTCCCTCTGCACACACACCTTTGAAAGGGTGTACTACAAATGTGGAAAAGGTCACCCCTGGGGGTTAGCTTTGGGACTTCCTAATACTCAGAGCAGCGCAAGCCAAACTGCTTCAGTTTGCATCGCTGAACACAAACCTGAGCAAAAACATATTGAGTGCTCCCTCTCGTTTGTAGCCAGATATTTTAAGTACTCTTTTTTTACATGTTATAAAAATAATACATGCCTATTGTGAAAATAAGAGATAAATATAACAATGCTTTTTCAAAAATATAATTCTGCAATTACAAAAATCACCATTAACATTTTAGCATACAGCAGGAGTCAGCAAACTCTTTCTCTAAAGAACCAGATTATAAATATTTTAGGCTTTGAGGATCTATGCACTCACTCACTCAATTCTGCCATTGTAGCATGGAAGCAGCCTTAGAGGATACATAGAGAACCAGTGTGTCTGTGTATCAATTATTTACAAACAGAAGTGGCAGGACAGATTTGGAACAAGAACCATAGTTTGCCAACCCCTGGCATATAGAATTTAGAATTTTCTCTGTGCCTATCGCATCATGTATACAACTGTGTATCCTGCTCTTTTCACTTTATGTTATATGTATCATAAATACTTCTTCAGGTTATTGAACAGTCTTTCTACAATATTCTGCATTAAACTGTTGCTTGTTATTCATTTTATGAATGTCACAAAATTTTCATGACCATTGAACATTTAGATGTTTTACAGTTTTCTTACTGTTTTACATACTATAATGAACATCTCTATACATTAGATTTTTGTCCACATTTCAGATTGCTTCCATAGGTTAGATTTCTGAAGGTGGAATTTTTTTCATACCTTTGGAAAATATTGCCATTTTTTTTTTTGGTCTCAGATGGCTTCACCAATTTACTCCCAGAGCTATGTATTAAACTGCTCTTTTCTCCATCACCACACCAACACTGAATATTACCACTTTGTAAATCATTGTTAATTTGATAAGAAACAGAATGTCTTAGGCTTATGTTTACTTATGTAAACATGGTACTCGGGTCGCTAAGCCTCCTCATCCTTCACTTACACAGATGACTCCAACAGAAGGGAATGCTGAAAGATCACAGGCCTAGTAGCTCTTCCTCCTTTCCTTCACCCTCCAAATCTACCCCCTCCCCTGCTCCAGGCAGAGGGCAGAGAATGGAACCCATTATCTTTCTGAATGTTCCTTCCCTCTTCCTGCCCATCTCACATCTGGACTGAATACAAATTCCCTGGCTTCCTGTTTCTCTCTTCACAAATATCCCAAATGTCAATTCCAAATTAACCCTTTTTTTGCTTTTGCTTCTCTATCTCACTTCAATTCCAAGTTCTTTATTGACATTTTCTTATTGTCTCAAATGAGTTTGAATGAGTTCTACCTCTTTTAAGTCTCCCCATTTGGCTGCTCTTGTTACTTGCCATCACTGGGGCAGACCATTCACATGAATATGTGAAGAGGCTTTATGGACAACTGGGGAGTAGTGGGGTCTGTGGTGCAGCCCTTCAAATTCAAAAATCTTTCAACAAGTACCAGCCCAAGAAGGCCTGTGTATGGACTAGACCAAGTGTATAGGGTCTCACATTTGCAATCATGATTCTACCAGTAAGCTTCTTCTACCCATTATGTCTTTTGCATTTTTCTCAGATACTGGGCTAGGGTCAGATAAACTGAAATTTCGACTATGAAACTGATGAGGTTTGTGACCTAGGAAATGTCACTTAACCGCCAGAAGCCTCTATTTCTTCAACGGTAAAGTGGGGATGATAATACCTTTCTCCAGGAGTTAGGATATTAATACCTTGATAATAATACATGACTTATTGTGAGAAGTAAATATGATTCCACATTCTTATAACTGTGCCTAGCCACCCTCTTTTATTCTCACTGCCACTGAGTCAGTTTGGGTCACAACCATTGCAACACGAGCTTGGTAGTGCCTTTCCACGCTAGCCACGCACACAGGCCTTCACAACAGGCCCCTGCCAGCCTTGCGCTGCCTCCTTCAGCTCCAACTGTCCCCGGAACCCACACCCCTGCTAAACTCAGCTGTCCCACACACATTGTAGCACCACTAGTCTTTTGCTCATGAAGATACTTTTTTCTCAAACGTCCTTTCCTTGATAGTATTTTTAATTAAAGGAAGCTCAGATATCAGCTCTCTGATACTACCTCTTTCTCAGCTATCACCCCCCCACACACACTTGGCCGACCTTACATACCACTGCACTGGAGCATTTCAGTCCTCTCACAGATATTTATCGAACATCTAGTGTGCGGATGAAAAATGTCTCTTGTCATATCAGCGGACAAAGGATGTTGCAGCCATTAAGCCCTCAGCTACTATAGCCGCCCCCAACTGGGCACCCTAAAAGGATGCAGGGCAGAAAAAAGCAGTGTACTGGCCCTTGATAGTTCAGGTGCACATCAAAGGAATGATTTCAACGAGCCCAGATTCTGGCATCTTCCCATACACAGAAAAGTGCTAATTCATTAACTTGAGATACCTGGTTTTCTTTAATTAACGATGTTCCAGCTACCTGGTTTTCATGGCAAAACTCCTATATATTCTGGTTCCCTTACCTCTTTGGAGGAGTCCCTCCAACCGATCTTAGAGGCTGTCTTCTGGGCTTAAGTCCTCAGAAAATCTGCCGAATAAAACGTAATTCTCAACTTTTAGGTTATGCATTTTTTTTTCAGTCAACAAGTGTGTGCCCAGAATTGTGTGAGGTACTGGGAATACAGCCAGGGCAAGACAGACCTGTCATTCTTCTCACACCACTTGCAATAGCTTTTGCATTTTGACTATTACATTAACTAGAAGCCAGGGGCCCTCCTCCCACACTGGGAGCTCCTGAGGAAAAGGGTGATATTCCCTGTGTCACTTGGCCTTGTGCTGGGCACAGGGTAGGCGCTAAGGGGATGTTTATGGAGTGACTGGGTGTTTTGTTGCCAACAGGAAGCAGTGACCTCCTTGAGAACAGGACAGTGTCTGATTCACCTCTGCAGCCCCCCACAAGCAGCTAGCACGGAGTCTGGCACCGTAAGTCCTAGGTAGAGGAATATGGGAGGAAATGAATAACTGACGCCATATTGCCTCCTGACCCCCTTTCCTCAACTCTCACCAAAGAAAACAAAACCCAGCAAAAGAGTAACAAGCAGATGGGAGGAAAACTGGCTCCCAAGCCTGAATATCCTCATAAATAAGAAGTTCTCTATTTTATTTCCTGGAAGATGTGAGCTTCACAAGTTATAAAAATTGATGCATTTTAACAATAATAATCATCATTGCTGATGGCTAATTTATATAGCCACCCCTTGTTGGCTGAGGAAGCTGGGATGAGGGAGTGATTTACCCTGAGCCTCAGTTTTCTTTTCTGTAAGATGGGGATAATAATGCATACCCATGCGTGTGGAGGAATAATTCATTTAAATGAGGTAAGATATATTTTGGTACCTATCTCCTAGCACAGAGTAGATTTCGAGAAGTGTTAGGGATCTTTTTTTTTCTCCCTAGTATGCCTTTTTAAAAAAATAAAAGTGCCTCCTAATTTTTCCTCCAGTCAAACACACAGATTCTTATTTCAAGAAAGTCATGGCTATTGATTGACCCCCAGAAAACTGTGAATTTGCTCAGTGTACAGGGTGGTGCCATCATAAGTAACTATAGGATATTAGTTAAGTGTGTTAACTGGTGAAGTGTTAAGTGTGCTCTGCTCTCAAGGCGCCTGGGTTGAATTCATTCAATACATATTTATGATGTTCTGGCAATGTGCCAGGCACTGTGCTAGGCATGAAGTACAGCCCAGATGAAGTCTCTGCCTTCATGGAGCAGACATTCTACTGAGGGAAGACAGAGTATCAAATAATAAATGTAGGAAACTTGTATGAGAAATGAGGATGAGTGTGATGGAGGGATACGAAGGGTAAGAGGAAAGTGCGTGCTGGAAGAGGCTGGGGTAGGGGGTAGGTGGAGGCTGAGGGAGATTGAATCTCTGCTTTGCATCCCACAAGATGTGTGACTGTCAGGCAGAGAAAGAGAAATATCATATGATATCGCTTATATGCAGAATCTAAAAAGAAGTGATACAAATTGAACGTATTTACAAAACAGAAACAGAATCACAGACTTAGAGAACGAACTTATGGTTACCGGGGGGACGGGTGGGGGGAAGGGATAGTTAGGGAGTTTGGGATCGACATGTACACACCGCTATATTTAAAAAGGATAACCCACAAGGACCTACTGTACAGCACAGGGAACTATGCTCAATGTTATGTGGCAGCCTGGATGGGAGGAGAGTCTGGGGGAGAATGGATACATGTATACGTATGGCTGAGTCGCTTTGCTCTGCACCTGAAACTCACAACATTGTTAATCGGCTATACTCCAAAATAAAAAGTTAATAAAAAAATTAAAAAATAAATAAATTTATCAATAAATTGGACAAAAAAACAAAGATGTGTGACTGTGACCTGGGCGGGACCAACTCCATAATTGTGGGGACCAGTACGTAATGAAAATGCAGGGCCTGCTGTTCAAAATTTCGAGTCAGTGCAAAGTTTCAAGTCGAGCATTAAACCAAGTGTGGACCCTTCTAAGTGTGGAGTCTTGTGCAGTTACACAGGTCACACGCCCATGAGCCGGCCCTGACCTATTAGACTTTATTCTTCCTCCATTTTTAAATGGGAAGGAACTGGGAAATACACATTTTATAAAGGACAATGGATCTAAAGCTTTTTGACCCAAAACACCTTGGATTAAGAGCTCTTTATCTAGGCTTTATGGAGCCCTAGAATAGATAGGCTTGCTGAAGTTCTGTCAGCCTTCTGGAATGTTGTGTAAGAGTGTGTGTAAGTGCATGTGTATGTGTGGTGGGTGGGTGTGTTTCTGTTGGGAAGCAGGCCCATAGCCTTCATCATATTTTCAAAGAGGTTTATGTCCCCTTAAAAGGGTTAGGAAACATTTACTCAAAGAAATGGACTCAGAAATTTCACCTACTTATAGGGAAGCAATAATATTAAGATCTGCCATGTGTGTGTCTCTTACTGTTATGACGTGTTCATATTTCACCTCATTTAAGCTCAGGACAACCCACTGGGCTAGACAGACGGAGCAGGGATTTGAGTGCAGTTTTTCTCACTGGCTCTAAAACCCATGATCCTAAACATCCTTACCATTGGAGGGCATTGCTGTTTACCCTTTCAGTTTCAGCTGTGCTATTGAAAGCAGCAAATCAAGGGCAGGACCACAGTTTGACCTTAAACTATTCACCTCCACTTAATTACCCATTGTGGTGGAAGCACATAAATACAGGACGTCCCCTCACTTGGCCATTCTGCTTTGCAGCATTATCAAAAGGACAAATGTAATTCACGTCCAATTACTCACTCGCAGCAAGGTCAGAATTTTTTTTTTTTTTTTTTTTTTTTTTTTTTTTTTTTGCGGTACGCGGGCCTCTCACTGTTGTGGCCTCTCCCGTTGCGGAGCACAAGCTCCGGACGCGCAGGCTCAGCGGCCATGGCCCACGGGCCCAGCCCCTCCGCGGCATGTGGGATCTTCCCGGACCGGGGCACAAAGCCGCGTCCCCTGCATCGGCAGGCGGACGCTCAACCACTGCGCCACCAGGGAAGCCCAGAATATTTATTTTTATCATACTTGCGATTCTCAGGATTAGGAATATCAGCATTTATTCATGGCTAACCTAAATCATACATCCTGTTGATATCATAAGGAGCCATGCAGTTATTGCGGCAGGTATGCCGAGTCACAGAACACAAACGAGGTTTACGAGTTGACGGGGAAAAGGCTGCAGGGAGGTAGAGATAAGTGTACCCGGCTGATCACAAGTGTCTTACGAAATATCCACGTTGTTTCTTTATACTGTCCATTTTTTGAACTCAAAAGGTGCTTGAGAAACACACTAGTTAAAAACAAAATAATGAGGTTTTTTTAAAAATTATTTTTATTTTTTTAAAGTTGGTGGTGGCGGTTACTTTTTGGTGAAATTCATCAAGTACTCATTTTAGAAATTGTTTCCTCTTTCTAGTGGAATAGAGCCTTGACTAGTTAAAGGCAAAGAGAGAAGCAGAAGAGATGGGAAAATAAAGGAGGCTCCTGTGACCGGGAATAATTTACTCAGAGATCTAGAGTAGCAATAACTTGTCTGCCCAAAACTCCTGTGGTCAATTAATAAGATTAATTTGAAGTGGCCGTATTGAAAGGGAGAACCCAGACACTTAGAAGTTGCAGTGTGCAGTTGACCCATTCCCTTCCCCATTCAGATTCACCCAGTCAAATATATTTTACTGCCTTTGGCCACTGCTGTCAAACAGTATTAGCTAATTGCCTGAGCTTCCCATCAATTGTCTGTACTTGCAGACGTCACTGTTACAGGTTGTGCCTGTCGTTCCATCTTTATTTCCCTGCTCTATTTTTCTATCTATCATATTATGTACATAGATACTTTTTCTTAAGCCATTCCCTTGTTCTTCTTGGTGTCCCTGGATAGATCAGCAGTCTGGGAATCAGGCTTCTAGATGAAATCTTACTAGGAGTTAATAGCTGTGAAACTTAGGCAGGTATTATGTTCTGAGTCTCAGTTCCCCCATCTGTGAAAGGAGGATGTGAAATCAAATGGTTTCTTTCGTCCTTTCCTACTCCATCACTCTGTATTTCTATAATTTTGTATCTAGTTTCTGTGGGGCACATGGTCATTAGTAATGTTCCAGGTGACTCTCTTTAACTTAATCAGACAAGCCAAGTTGAGGGATTTGTGAACAAAGTGTTAGTCTTTAGATGACAGTAAATGAAATATGAGTCATTGATGTGATACATTCTCCAAAAAGGCAAATTTGATGTTTGAATACACAGAAATACATTAAGTTTTAGAGTATTAAATTTCCATTTTGGTAGATCAAAAATTGTTGAATAAAGACAATTTCATAAGGTTCATGGTCTGTCAAGTAAGATAGAAAAAATCCTACTTTTCTCCGTTCTGCTCAGTTCAGCTCATATTTGATGCTGTACGAAAAAGAGAGTAATGGACAAAGACAGAAACACATTCAATGGATGGAGACGAGGTTGGGAAGGGATTGAAAGGATATTCAGTTAATGGGGAAGAAAATAAACGGGTTCTTTAATGTAGAGATGTTAGCAGTCTTCTAATATTTGAAAGATAAGTGCAAAAGACAAAATATGTCTGCATACATTTTTTAAAGGAAAAGCTAAGATTGTGACTATGTAGTTCAGAAAGACTCAGATTCCTGTAAGAAAGAACTTTTGGGACGGAGCTGTCCAAAATTTGAATGCACGTGTCAGTTGTGAATGTGCCGTTGCCAGGAATGTTTAAGTCCAGGTTAATAGTGGTGACTCCAGGAGCACAGTGTAGTGGATACGGTCAGTAGCTCTCATCTGGGGTAAGTCTGCCGCCCAGAGAACAGTTGGCAATGTCTGGAGATATTTTGATTGTCCCAAGTCTAGGGACGGGTAGGAGGGCCTCTGGGTACTACTGGCCTCTAGTGGGTAGAAACCAGGGATGTTGCTAAACATCCTACAATCCACAGGACAGCCCTCCGCCAGCAAAGATTTATCTGGTCCAAAATGTACAAAGGTTGAGAATCCCTAGTGTAAAGAGTTTGACAGATATATTTATTCCTAATATCCCCATGCCTGGGAGAAAATAAAATGAAATTGATCTATCGACAACATTAATTGTAATGTAGACAATTGTTTAAAATGACATTTTAAAAAGAATGTCAAAACATGCACAAATGTAAATAAAAAAAAAGGGACATACAGCACTAAACAATAATGAAAAAGAACAAATTTCTACATTGGAAATAATAAAAACAATATTGGTTTGAGAGTAGTTATCTCTGATTAGTGGGATTATTCATGCTTTTGCTCTCTTTTGTTTGTTTAGTTGGTTGTTTTTCTCTATTTTACCAGTACAGAAAGTACAGGTACTGCTTTTAAATTTAGAGGCAAAAAGAAAAAAAAAAATCTAGGTTGAACTTTGAAAACCTGATATGGCCCTGAGGAACTAACAGCACGTGGTAACAAGAATAACAGTAATAGTAACTTCAATTTAGAGGCAAGCTTATTTGGAGACAGGCCAGCTCATTCACTCCCAGTCAGAACATAAATTGTTATAACCCCTTTGGAAGACAATTTGGCAATATGACTTCATAGCCTTAAAAATATTCATAGCCTGTGACCCAGTCATTCTAATTCTGGGAAGCTAGCCTAAGGAAATAATCAAAAATAGGCACAAAGATGTATGCACAGAGATGTTCCTTTAAGCATGATTTACAATAGTCAGAAATTCAACTTATAATGGCTACAAATTGAAAACGGCCTCAAAGAACCGAAATAGGTGAATGTTTAGCTAAATTATAATAAATCCATATGATGTAATACATAGCTATTGAAAATAATGTTTACAATGACTGATGATGTGGGAAAGCACTTTGATACACAGCTAGCTTTAAAATAATAAGGGTCCAAAATACATAAAAAGGGTAACCCCAAATATATAAATATACAAAGGAACAAAAATGTTTGGCAAGAAGTATCTTAAAATGTTAATAGAAGATAAACATTTTTAGGGTATGGGATATGAGTGGCTTTTATTTTTGTTCCTTTTTAATATGTTTATGCCTTTTTCAAATTATATAAAGTGGAAAATATAATTGTTATAATCATATAAAAACACTGGTAAGATTTAGTAAATGCCAAATCTGCGTCCAATGCAGTTGTGCATTTAAGGAACATCATCTCATTTAACGTTATAACTATTTTGAAGGTAGGTACCCTCATACCCATTTCACAGATGAGAAAACTGGGGCTGATATTCTTCATTCTCCATGTCTGATCTTAGCTACTGTTTCCTCCAAGAAGCCCTCCTTGACCTCCCAAGTATGGTTAAGTTATTCTTTCTCTGAGTTCCCATTGCCTTTATGGTATTTTTTGGGGGGGGATGGGGGGCTAGTAATAGGCAGTGCCTAGCAAGTATATGACGCAAAGTATTTGTGGTCTGAATGAATGGATTAAAAAAATGAATAGCATACCAAGCCAGTGAGTGGCAGGGTTGGCCAGGTAAGTGTAACTTCAAAGTCACTGTCATCACTGAATGCTCCAGATGGATCATGAAGGCCAAAGTTCATTTCTCAGCACCCTTCCCAAAGTGCAGAACTTATCGTTGGAACAGAATGGAGCCTGGCCTAGAAGTTATACATGTATCCATCTCTAAAGAACTGAATGCCTTCAAAGAGCAGCATGGATTTTTCTCTGTGAAGTGTGAGCATTTTTGCAGTGCTTACCACAGCAGCTGGTAATGATTATTGCTTCTGTTTCCTTTTGAAATTTCATGTTCGTTTACTTAACAGGCATTACTAATCTGGAGGAAGGGAGGGAGTGGGTGAAGAACCTCATTTGTAAAGAGGATAACAGGTTAATGAAAAGAAGCAGAGGTATGTGTAGATGATGGTGTTTCTACAAGGCTCTGTTCAATTGCGATGATTTAAGAGCAAGCCTTAGCTCGCTGGTCATAATAAGGGCCACGTTATGGGGGGGGATTTACGTGGCAATTACCATGGTCCTTGCTGGTGGGTTACAATGTTTTAGAACTCCCCAGATACTTAAGATTAATGTCTGAATCACTAGTGTTATTGTTGCAAGATCTCGGTGTGATGGGGAGCCATTTGAGACAGGAATTTTTGTCCCTTATCAGAACATAAAATATCTCATAGTTGCAAGAACACCAATATGGCTTGTAGCTGCCCTCAAAATAGGTTAAGCACCATATTCATTGGATTTTTTTCCTTGGAAGCTAGAATGAGTAAATCAGTCTAGAGCTACTTTTGCTCATCCAGGTAATATGATTAAAATGGGAATTAGACATGTTCAGTCATTCAGAGATGAGGGACTAAAATCATTGACCTGAGCAAGGCAAATGATTATATAGAGAATCTACTATGTAAAGGGTAGATAGGGGCTGCAATTTAAGGGCCTCTCTGTGTGCCCTGGAACAGACCCACAGCATCCTCTGCAAACTCACCATGCTTTACCTTAGTGTATTTATTGGCACTAGTCATCCTGAACCCCAAGGAGTTCTGGGGAATTGATGGGTTAAGTGCTAAGTATACACCTGACCAAGGTGAATTTGGTGAATCAGGAACACCTCATGAGAACAGTAGAGAACTAAGTGACTTCTCTATTAGTATGATTTTTCCAGCCTGGATATCTATGGGTGGAAAAAGTGCAGTCGGAGAAGGGGCCAAGTCCAAGAAGTTTCCCTCCAAGAAAGTGGTCAAAATGAGTAACACTCATTAATAGATCACTTTGAGACCCAACTCATCCAGTCAATGGGATCAATGCCTTAACTCCCCCTCTCCTCTCCAGAATCCCCACAGATTGTCCTAACACCATCATATGAGAAATGAGATGAGGACCTAGACATGGAGAATATGATTGTCTCATGGCTTCCAAACAATCAAACAGAACATTGAGAAATGCCCTTGAGACGAGTCATTTTTGAGGGTCTTGGTGAGACTGGGATGCCAGTGTAGAATGACATGATATTTCAGCCAGGAACCTGTAAGTGTCTGAATCCTGCCCTTGTCCATGACCACCCCTTCCCATTATATCTCTGAGAGCAAAGAAAAGTGATGTATATTAGCTGGATTGTTAGCCACAAACTCCAATGTGGAACTCCAATAAAACATACAGGACTACATGGAAAATTACTTTCGTTCCTGGACAAAGTATTGCCAACTACCCTCAAGGCCCTACTCCTCTATTCCCCCGATTTTGAACCTGTCCATTTAAAGGTCATATCCACATCTACCCGGAAAGATCTAATTCAGTCCCTGTGGTTCCACTTCTAAAAAACTGCCCAGTGAACATTCTGAAGCCTGAATGCTCAGGTCAGCCTTCCTCCACATCTTTGTGTGTTGGGGTTGGTGGTGGGGGGGCTGGGGGGGTGTCGGAAATTAGAAGAACAGGAAATCAAAAGAGAAGTTTGAGGCTTCTGCTAGAGGCCAATATCACAAATCCAAGACAAAGACCAAGATATAGATGACCTGATGCCAGCTACTCTCCTTCACTCGCATTCACTCATTCATTTATTTATCAGGCAAACATTTGCTGGGCACCAGCGATGCCGTCGCTGCCCATGTTTGGCTTTGAGGCAAGCACACATCAGGAGTCTGAGCAGATGACAAGACCAGAAGCCCTGTGGGAAGGGTAGGAAGATTATTGCCCAGTCCTCAGAGCAAAGGAAAGAGCAGTGAAGGCACGTGGACCCCGAAGCTTCTTCACTTTCTGCAGCTACAACAACCGACAGCACAGTGGAGTTTGTGAAGAGGGACACCATCGCAGTCAGCCAAAGAGTGAGTCTAGTGTCTATAGGAAAGTTGTGATATTTGGAATTTTCCATGCACAGTGACACGCACACATACACAGTACCCCCGGCCCCACCAATCACATTTGGAATCACACAGTCTTACATTTGATCCCCAGATTTGCTTGTTAGCTGTGTGACTTTGGACAACTTGGTTACCCTGTCTGGGCAACTCGTAGCTCCAGGGCTGCTGTGAAGACTAAATGAGAGCATGTAGTCTAGCGCTGGCCCTGGGGTGTGGATGCCATCTGATGAATGATGATTATTTTTTCCCTTGTGTCTTCTTTGAGAGCAGACCCAGTCTATTGTTTATTCTTTACAATAGCCATAAAATTATGAAAGAAACAAAGGGATGGAGTGAGAAAGGGAAATTGAAAAAAAAGAAAAGAAAAGCATAGTATGATCAAAAAGCTAAGTTTGCAAATAGATTTGATCCACTCTCCTTTAACATAGGAGCAGGTCCACAAGGGCTAGTTTCCAGCCCGATCATCATGAACGGGAATAGTCAACACTTACCCAATGATGCATTTAAGATCATCAAGTAGAATAGATGATCTTAAATCATCTACAAATAGCAAGGAGATATACCGTTTATCATCAAGCACCATTATAAAACACTGGCTGATTTGCTAATCTGCAAGTCTGGTTGCATTTTACTGGGTGGAGAAGGCAGAACATTTGGAAAATATCTAGGCCTCTCCTGTGTCTCAGAATAATCATTACAAAAGCCATAGTTATTGGTCACTTGCCACATTTCAGGAACTTTATTATATTTTTTCTTTCATCCTCAAACATCTCAGTGATGGAGGTATTTCTAGTGTAATTTTCCAGGTGAGGAAACTAAGGTTGAGAAATAATAAGTTAGGTACCTGAGATTAGTTAGCTAGAAAGTGACAAAGTCCAGATTCCAAGTGAGGTCTATGTACCTCCGAAGCTAACACTCATAACCTACGTTTCCTACACTTGTAGGAAAAAGGTGGGCTTGAACTGAGGGAAATCTAATCCCTGCTCCATTTGGCAAGCGAATTATTTTCTGAAGTCACTGGCATTGGGTAAGAATAAGAAGGACATGGTGCAGGACGGGGTGGGGAGAAGAAACCCATAGCAGTGAGGAGTACACAGAAGGACCCCATCCTTGGTTCTTAAATGAATGACTGCATCAGCATCCATGCAGCAACACTGCAGATGGGAGGAGGAAGAAATGTTTCAGTATTTCCCTCATTTTTCAAATGCACAGTATGAACATTTAAAATATACATTCAGGTCGCTAATGCACATAAAAATCAAAGAAGATTTTTGATCCAAAGACTGAAGTGCATAAAAGATGACAGAACGCAGTATTTACTGAACGCTTACTATGTGCCACGTCATGGCATATATCTTCTCATTTAAACCTCATAATGTCTCTGCAAAGAACTGTATTCATTTATAGAGTTAGAAACTGGATCTTGGAGATGTTAAGCAACTTGCCCAAAAACTACTGAGCTACTAAGAAGAACTTGTGATGGAACTCATACATCTCTAACCTCAAAGGCCAAGCAGTGGTCACAGTTCTACATGCTGATCTTGACCTGATTTTCTTTTACAAACTTCAACAGTGGATTGAAACCAGAAATTATTAACAGAGGTTGTCTCCAGGTAGAAGAAGTAAGTGGCTAAATAACAGGAATGGGGGAGAAATTCCCATCAGTGTTTTTCTATCTTTCCAGTTTTGAAACATGAATTTAGTACTTATTCAAAACAATTAAATTGTCAAAGTTAATTTTAAAGTGGATTAACATAAACATTTAAATAAGAAAAATAAATCTGGTTATTTATGGTTCAAATCAATATAGTGGTCAAATTTAAGAAATATATGTTGACAAAGAAAAAAAGTCTCAAGGAGCAACATTTATTGAATTTTCTTCCCTCTCTCCCTCTCATTTCAATTAAACTCAATAAACACGTAATGAGCAAGTCCTACACATCAATCTAGGAATTATACAACTTTTTAAAATGTTGCTAAGATTGTAGGAGAAAAAAAATGATTGTAGGTGAAAAAAGTAATTATTTAGTTTGTATTATTTTGTTTATAGGTTTTTAAGCTACTTTGAATTTTTTTTCTGAAATAAGGCAAGAAAAATAAATAAAAACTAAATAAAACAAATCTAAAAAGTATTGAAATACCATCTTTCTATAAAATTAGAAAACATCATTCATAACGGTAATTTTTTAACCTACCATTGTCACCTAATACACATAGAGATCAAATTTTTCCCTTTACTTAGAGAAGTCCCATTTACAGACTAAGTAGATTCTACTATAAATGTTAACAAACAATATAAGTGTGCATTTTCTATATCTTTCTTTTATTTTTGTTAATAGTAATTGACATGACATTGAATGATTACTGTGTGCCTGACACTAAGTTAAATATTTTTCATATGTAGTTATTTAATCCTTAGAAACCCCTGGGAAGTGGATATAATTGACCCCATTTTAAAGATGAGAAAACTGGAGCTCAGAGAGGACAGTCCTGTAACTAGAAAGAGGTCAAGCTGGGATTTGAATTCCTCCAATGAAAGACTGTGCTCTCAATGATTACATTTTCCTGATTTACAAGGATAAATGTAGGTTCCAGGATGCCTGGGGAAAGCAAGTGCTCTGTTACTTCTTTTCTCTTTTTTTCTTCCTTTTTGTTGTTGTTGTTTTTGATTTTTTGGTTTGGGGTTTTTTTGTTTGTTTGTTTTTGTTTGCTTGTTATTTCTAACCAGGACCACCACTTGGTACCAGGTTTTGTTCAAAAATGAGAATGGACATTGACCATCACAGATGGAGATCCACATTCCTAACATGGATTTATTCAAAAGCACCCAGATTTCACAAAAGGAAATGAGGCATTTTTCCGAGGTGGTGAAACCTTTGCCTTTGTTAGTGACCAATGAAAAAAAAATGTTCTGAAAATTCCTCAAAGGTAGAATGTAGCCTTTCTTCTCCCAAGTTCTGATATGATCCCAAAAGGAAATAGAAACTTGCATAATTTAGGCCCCAGTGAGTCTTCTTTCACTCTTATTAACTGCAAATCTTTGCCACATTTTTCTTTACTAATTAGGTAAATGCTTAAGCTCCTGAGTCACTGGGCCGTCTACTGGTTAGAGCTTGTTCTAGCTCTTCCACCCTTGAATGGAACTTGCAAGGAATTAGGCACTCCAAAGATCCCACATTCGTGTCGTGAAAACAAGCCAACAATGAAATCAGTCATCGCCAAGACAGATGGACAAGCGTGAACATCAAGACCAGATAATGCTGAGTCAAGGCCTTCAGATATGTTGCGAGTGGGAAGAAGATAGAAAAATTCTGTTTCTTCATTTATACATGTATGCATTCTTCCCTCCAAAGGTCTGGATTTCACACTGGTCCTCTTATCCCTGTTACATTCAGGAGCACAGCTGTATTGAGCCTGCTGTTTGAAAATGGGGTCGAACTTCTCTCCAGCCTTGATGGAGCCAGACACGAGGCCAGCTCTCCTGTTCTGAGTGGCTAAAGGAGTCTCTGAGAGGCCAGAAGTTTGTCAAAGCCACATAGTCTGAGAAAACCAATAGCGCACTCCCTGAGACATGAAATGACTTTAGCCATAAGTGTGTACAGGAGGTGGGAAATTGGTCTCTTCCAGAAAAGTCACATCTTCAGCATAGATTACTTCAATCCACACTACTCAGTTGTGGGAGAGTCTCCCAGTAGGTGCTCCATTAATCACTGTCATAGAAACCACAGGGAAAAGCTATGAGTAGCATTCCCGAGCTGTACCTATTGACACAACCTCCTTAGGATAAATATACGACCTTCCACTGATCGGCCCCAAAACAATTTTCTGAAGCTTGCCTCCCCTTTACTCATCAGTGAGTAGCTGCCAGAATGTTCACAGTTCCCCAGAAGCTGTATCCTCTCATGCTTCTCTCATTTACATTCTCCATCCTTCCCTGGACACCATTATCTTCCTAAAAAATTCAACCTGATTATGCTGTGTGTGGGCACACACACGCACACATGCACACACCCCACATTAATCGGGATCTCCACCTTTGCATGCAGAATGGGAGTCCAAGCCCGTTAACAAGCCCTTCTCAGTCTAACTCCAACCTGCTCCTCCAGCCTCATCTCCACTATCTTCTTCATCCTCTCCCTTCCCTCATGTCACCACAAAATCATCTTATATTCCTCACCATTTCCAGAAGCTACCAAGCCCAAACTCAGCACCTTTGTGCGCTGCTGCTTCTCCACCTGGTGTTGTCATCTCTTCTGTCTCTACTGAGCAAACTCCTTCTCACCCTTGATGAGCTACTTCTCATAGCCCCTCTGAGATGCCCCCAGATGGAGTTAAGTTATACCCTTCCTGTGAGCACACCAAGAAAAAGCAGCTTTCCTCATTCACATATCTCGCTTCTACACGGAAATAGCTTACTTGCCTATCTCCCCATTAATCTGTGTATCTCTAGAAAGCAGGGATCCTTTTCTAACTATTTCTTAGATTCCCCAGCACCTAGCACAATGCATATCATTTAAGAGTTGCTTAGTACATACTTGTAGAATAAATAATAAGTGCATTGGGTGACTTGGCGTTTGGTGATGATGTTGGCAGTCTTGAAAAGACTTCATGTGATCAAATAGTCAGGCTCCCCTGCATTGCTGCAGACCCTGTCATCAGCTTTGAGAACATCCTCCTCTGCTTCTGAATATCTTGGTCTAGCAAAGACAGCAAAGTCCTAGGGAGCAGGAAACAGGAGGTACTAGCTTCAGGATTCACTAGTACCTCACACCTGCTCAGATCAGTAGGGGATGCTAAGAGGTGCTGAAATCACCATCTACTTTCCTGAACATGGTAGGACTGAATAAAATGCTCTGCGAAGCATATGTGCTCGTTAGAGCTTGAGTACTAACTCCATAAAGCAAAATTATAGAATGCCAAGGCCGAAGAGACCTCGATATCAACCACTCTATTATGGAGACAAGAACACTGAGACTCAGAGAGGGAAAGAAACAGGAACACGAATATAAACAATAAATTCACAGGTATGCCACAGATGATGGTAGAAAACATTCCCTAGTAGGAGAAAGGGGGCATCTGTTTAAAGTGCTAGCTTTTCTCTGCTTTGCCGAAGAAGAACTCAGGCACAGCCCTGAGCCACTGGGCTCTGCACTGGATCCCAGACCCCCAAGTAGGGCAGAGCAGATCTGGGAAGCTGCTATGGACCTTGGCAGCTCTCACTGTGCCTGTGGAACACTGACATTTCTGTTGGGGGTGACTAAGAGAGAAGATTTGCCTTGGTTAGAAATTAGTCAGATGGCATTTCCTTAGGCTTTGCTTTCATTTCTCAGTGAAATGTTGAATTGCATGAAGCACTTGGTTTTCCTGTCAGATTATTTCATTAATGATCTATAGTTATTGCATAGTTTCCAGAAGCCTAGGGCAAGAGAACTTGATAATGAAGGGTGTCTCCAAAGACCAGGAAAGGTCCCACAGGTGCTAACTAAGGGGCCTCAGGAGAACTCATGACAAGTCCTAGATCCTGATTTTCTCACTTGTAAAACGAAGGGCTTTGACCAGGTACGCTTTGAGTCTCCTTCCTGCTCTGAGAATCCTTAAGGTCCCCGAGGCCACTCATGAACTGTCATGCACTTAGCACATTTCCCTCTTGCCTCTTGTGTGTTGAGCTGTGTGGTTGATCCTCAGAAGGGAATGACACCAAGACCGACTTGGTTCCTGCCATCATGGAACTCCAGGTCTGGTGGAGAATAGACAGGCAACAAACCACTGGAAAACACACATTAAAGATTGTTACCAATCATTATGAAAGAAATAATGAGGCTCTGAGGTATTCTGTTCCATAGCATAAGGAATTACATACATGTAATTCCTTATGTGATGGAGGGGGGCACTCATTTTAGATGGAAGGACAGGAATGTCTTCTCTTAGGAGGGGGCTTCTAAGCTGAGACTTAAAGGATAAAATCTAGCAAATAAAAAATTAAGGCTTGAGCTTTCGAGGCAGAGAGAACAGAATGTGCAAGAGGCTGAAGGAGGAAAAAAAGTTTGGCTTGCCGGAGACACTGAAAGAAGACGCGTGTGACTGTCGGACGGTGAATAAAGGAATGGAGGGGGATTGTATAAAATGAGGTGAGAAGGGGGAGGAGGTAGGCACGAGAAGGTCAGCATGTAGGTTTCCATATCACTGCAAGGGAGTTCATTAAGTGAGAAGGTAACACAACGTGGTTTACGGTTTGACTCTGATGGCTGTTTGGGGAACAACCTGAATTGGGGCCAGCACAGGTGAGAGCTATTTCAGGAGGCTATTGAAGGAGACCTGGTACGAAATGACTGTGGTCAAGTTGAGGTGGAAAAAGGTAGATGAGTTTGATTGATATTTTGGAGAAGGCATTGACAGAACCTCTTGATGGATTGGTGTTTGGGTAGTCATTTGCGGGGGAAGGGGGGTGACCACTGAGTTAGGAGCTAAGTACGATGAGCATACAGAGTGAAGAGGACGCAGTCCCACGTCCAGACCCTTAGGAGCACACAGTTCACGTAATGGTCACAGAAGCAGGTGAGTTACAGTAATTCCAACAGCAATCTGTGGTACAGTAGAGTTACAATAGATACATTCTTTTGTTTTCACAACACAGAGGAGAGAGGCATCCGTAACAGAGGAGGAAGGAAAGGTTTCACAAAGGAGTAGGGCTGTGAGCTGGGCCATGAAAGACGGGCTCTGGTTTAACAAGCAGAGAAGGGATTAAAAAAACAGTAGAAAGAGCGAGAGCAGAGCCAGTGTGGTATGAAAACACATGCTGTGATTCAGGAACCGTGAGTGGTATTAGACTTGGGCCAACTTGATGAGTGTGTTAGAAAGACGAGGTTGGAAATGTAGGCTTGAGGTTGGATTTTGGCCGGGTTTGAAACTCTACTGGGGAGGTCTGCATTCATTAAGCATTTTAGAGTGACATTATTAGTTCTAATATTGGAAAGATAATTCTGGGGATGAGACCTATGATGGTGTAGGATTAGCCTACTCACTGAGTCGTTTGAAACTGGAATGTGTTTCCAAGTTACTCTAAAACTCCTGTTACTGAGGCAGGAGCAGGGAGCTGACACATCACCCCTTTTGCCACGTCTGTGCTCTGAACCGACTCAACAATGAAACAAAAGGGTATTATTAATATCAAACAGCTATAGAGATTTACCTTGTGCCAGGCACTGTTCTAAATGCTTTATGTATATTAACTCATTAAATCCTTACAACACTAATAGAGCAGGTTACAGAGTAGGGATTTGAATCTTAGCTGTTGGAGGCCATCACCTACGCCTTCACCCATAATGTCTTTCTGCCTCTGGATGAATGTAACATGAAAATATTACCTTCATTGTACAAAACACTGCTTTGGAAAATGGTTTTATACCTGCAGGCAAGTGGACTTCCTCATCTAAACCCCAGAAGCATCTGCTTCTGGGCATAGATGCACCACCCGATACATCTGGGATAGACTCACCTATCAGGCAGAGGGAATGCTGAAATATCCCAGGTTTCAGCAATACCTGTTTCATAAAATTCCCTGCATGGCCAAGAACAATGGCAAATGTTCTGCTCTCTGAGCAGTCCATTCCTGGACAGTGTGGGTCGTACTGAAGGAGCCACGTTACGTGTGCCTGGGTTCCCCTCCCAGACTCCCAAATTATATTAAGCATTCCTCCTCTGGGGAGTAACAGTTTCCCCTCCGAGAGAGATAAGACTGGTATGTTAGCATGGGAGAACTTATCCCCCTGTGGAAGGGAACACCAAGAACAAAGAAACTCAACTCTGATATCTAGCAAGTTTGATTCTACTTAAAAGTGATGTATAGTTTGATGCAATAGAACACAATATACTTAGCACTAAAATTATGGTAGAGGAAAATCAACATTTTTGATGTGCTGTATTCAGTAAATGGACAAATATTCGTTGCCTACTGTGAGTCCAACATTATAATTAGAGGCATCATTAAAAATATTCGAGATCTCTTATAGAATCAAAGTATAAATCCTCCATTGAACCACAAGTCCTGAATAATTCCCAATAAGCAAATTTATTATACCTAGAGATAATTTTGTCTTCTTTCTGTTGTGGTATGTTTATCAAAAAAATTGAGGCATCAAGAGAAATAAGAACAATTCAGACCATGGAAACCATAGGCTTATAGAAATGTTAAAATCAACACATTCCGAAGATGTGTGCCCCATGCCTTGATGTTGAATGTGACAGGTGGCATACAATTAGTGGTTAGAATCCTTTGTACTGAGGAGATAAATCCAAATTAAAAATATGTTTTCACTAAAGAGTGGAAAATTTATTAAAAAGAGTCCCCAAATGTATTAAAAATTAAGAAAAGAAGATTGGGTAACATTAGATGACTGGCAGTTGGGAACATTGGGATTACACAATACTAGCATATCATTACACGATCATTTGTGATAAATAAAAAAGTGAAGTGTAGACACACACACACTCATTTATGGAAGCTTGTTGTAAAACAATCGCAAATCACTGGAGAGAAGTCCTTGTCTACAGCCTTCCCGACTGAGGAAAAAGTAACAATAATCAAGAATCGTATAAGCTTCCTTTCAGTTGTAAAAAATAACAATAAAGCATAGCTCTAGAGCTTGTGCTTGCTTGAAACTTTCCTGCTACTGGAGGTGAGAGATTATCAATAAGAATCTGGGGTAAAGAAAGAGGCAGGGAGGTATTAAAGTTCAGTGCAAAATGGTTGCCAGGGAGAACCCACGGAATTAGGAGTCAGCAGGCCTTGTCCTGCCACCTGCTGATCTTGTGTGAGCCTGGTCAAGTCATGTCAGCTTCGTACGTGTCAGTTTCCTAATCTGAAAACTAAGGGAAGTTGCTCCAAATTGTCTCTGAGTCCCTTTCATCTTGAAGATACCAGCATCTTAGGTGTAGTTTCTAGAAGTCCAACTGACACATCTGTCAACTCCCTGTATAATATGGCTTTTAAAAAAAATGCGGTTTGATTATACAAATTATCATTCAGTCTTCCCATATCCATAGGAGATATGATAAATGGCCAATATCAGTAGCATCAGTTAATAATAAACAATAAATGAAGTTTTTCTGACATAGACACCCCCAAGCAATTAGATTGTTATCTTAATGATCCCTCAGTGTGGGGGAACGGACAGAAAATATGTTTATTTCCTTTCTTGAACATTACTGAGCCACATTCCATATAATTCAATATAATTAAATCAACAAATTAATACATCTGTAATTGGCCAATGTCAATTTCTCCCAGACACAGGAAAGACAGATACACATGTTTTTAGAATCTGTCTTGTTATTTTCAGTATGATCTATTTAACTAAGTATCCAACAGGCTGGATGGATTAATATGGAAATACCCAAGGCAATAATCTAAAATATACAATGTAAAACATTAGATTTTAAGAAAACCTTAGACCTTTTTTCTAAGGCAATTCTTTTACCTTTGTGGTTGAAATTCTAATCTGCCACTTCCTCTTGTGAAGATCAGGAAGTTACAAACAAAGATGTCAAAAGGTAACCCTAAGCCTCCACAGTAAGGAATCAAAGTAAATCAAGTAATGTAAAAAGATAAATAAATTTCTGGTGTCATAAATCCTACCACTTGGACTTGGAGACAGTGTGACCATGGGATACAACCTAAAAATAGGTCCTTAATCTTAATTAATATTGATTATAAAAAGATAAAAAAAGGTCACTGAAATTGGAATTGTAAGGTTCTTATACAAGCAGTCCCCAATCACATGACATTTGCCATGAAGCAATTAACAAATACTCCCGTGTTCTTGCTGTTGAAGGAAGTGGGATGAGAGAAGGGGACATTTAATGGTACAGTGCAGAAATGTGCCTTCATTATTCTAAGATGCAGGGTATTTTTTTTTTTTTTTTTTTTTTTTTTTTTTTTTTTTTTTTTTTGCGGTACGCGGGCCTCTCACTGCTGTGGCCTCTCCCGTTGCGTAGCCGCTCCGCGGCATGTGGGATCTTCCCGGACCGGGGCCCGAACCCGCGTCCCCTGCATCGGCAGGCGGACTCCCAAACACTGCGCCACCAGGGAAGCCCCAGGGTATTTATTTTTAACGTGGACTACATTGGAAGTGATATTTTTCAGCAAAAAAACAAGCTGAAAATAATAACCCGCTGCTGGAGAGTACAGAGTGTGGCTCTAACAGAAGAACAAGCATCCCTGCAACAAACAGAAAACAGACTCAACATGCATGAGAGAGACAGAGTTAAAGCTAAGATGGCCAACAGTTCCAGTTTCGCAGGACTGTCCAGGCTTCAACACTGAAAGTCCGATGTTTCCAGAAACCCTTCAGTTCTGGGTAAACCAGGACAATTGGCTTCCCCAGTTGCAGCATCTTGCAGCCATTCTGTAACAAGCAAAGACCAAGAGACTTTGTCATCAGTGACACAAGCCTTGAGAGCTAGAAGCATGAAGCCAATATAGATGCTATAAATCAAAAGAAGTGCTGGACACACAGGAGCCGCCAGGACCAAAATGAGATGGTCCCCTTAGCTACGCTGGTTAAGGACATTGGTAATTGTCTATCAAGGAGGAACCAGTGACTAAGCTGTGAACCCATTACATAGTCTCTCTAGTGTCCTGTATGTAGGTATGTGAAGCTGAAGTGATCAAAGCCTGATTCACATGGCCCCAATCCATCCTCTGCCCAAGCAGACATGGCACATTTGTCAAAGAACTCTTCTTGTTCATCTTTGGTTCAACGGGAACACAGAATTTGCTCAAGACATGGCTCTAGACCAGAGCTTCTCAAATTGGAATCACCTTGGGATCTTGTTGAAATGCAAATTTTGATTAGGTAGAAGGGGGTCAGGAGGGGCTTGAAAGTCTGTATTTCTAACCGGCCCCCAGGTGCGCTCCACAGACCACACTGTGAGTGGCAAGGCTGCGAGCCCCAGTAACCAACCAGACTGGGAGGAAGCAAGATGAACTATATATTTGACGTACCTTACCTATAGTAATAATCCCTACCTCATAGGGCCGTTCTGCGGATTGACTGAAATAAGCCATAGCAAGTTCCTAACATGGTGCCTGGCACATAAACCACGTTTAGTTCTCATTCCAAGGGGTGGGTTCATTCTTAACCAATAACCAATTGGATAAAAAATTCAATTCATATTAAAACGTCAGACAACCTGGTTTGCAGAAGCCAATGAGAAGAGCGGGCTTATTAATATGTATCCACTCAGTTTTGGCTTTCATGGATAGCAAGGCATCTGCACAGTGAGATTCAGAGGTGGTCTAGTCTAGTGCAGGGACTCCCAGGCCTATCTATACGGTGGGATCACATGGACAGCTTGTAAAAAGATATGAGTGCCAGGACCTCACCCACCATCAATTGAATCTGAACCTCTGGAGGCCATGTCTAGTTTTCCCACAATATAGATGATTCCCAGGTTATTCTAAAGTGCAATCAAGTTTGAGAACCATAGCAATAAAGGAACCAGAGCTGTGTAGGTTGGATCTCAGTTCTGCTTTGGTGAACTTTCCAAGCCTCATTTTCTTAATCGGAAAAATAATTATAATAGAATTAACAATATTGCCTACATCAAAATGTCGCTTTGAGTGTTTGACAAACTAATTTATGTAAATCCCTTATAACAGTTATGAGTTATGACCATAATGCATGCCTTTTGTCTCTATCTCGATGGGTAGATGGTAAGTGAAAATTATAATCAAGATCCAAGAGCTAGTATATAAGTGAGAGTTGGCCCTTAAAGAATTCTATCATAAGGTCTATTTCAATCCAGGATGCTACATCGTATACGAGCATTATTTTAGGCATGGTAATTTGACAGTTTAACCTATGTCCATAAGCACATACTATTTATCAGCCACTAAACTATATGAAGGGCAAAGAGGTCTAACAGGAAATCGATTCAATATGAATTGTTGCTTTACCATTTACTAAATATGTGACCTTGAGCAAGTTACTCTCCCCATCTCCAGCCTGTTTCCCTGTCTGTCAATGGGTTTGATGCTGATACCTCCCACTTAAGAATTATTTCAAAGAGTGAATGAGATTATCAACGTGAAGAATCTGGTACAGCACCTTGCACTGAATAGGAGCTTACTGTTATTTCCCCATGTCACCTGAGTGGTGTGAGGGTGCAAGAATTGATAAGATACCCATCCCAGCTTTCACAGTCCGCTTGAGAAGGTAGGAAACAGAGGCATACCTATTACTGTTGCCTCTTCTTTAAAATCAGTGCATTAGAGACATACAATGAGAAAGAGCCAGCATCTATTTATAGGAAGGTCATCATGTTTATGTGCTCCGTTCCTTGACAGGGTACACCTGGGGAACTTCAGATTTTTCTGTGGTTGGTCAGTGTTCTGATTTTTGGTTTGTGGGGTTTGGTTGGTTTCATTTTGTTATAGTTTTGAAAGCAGACATGATTTGGCAGATGTTTAGAGTAGTAGTTGTGCCTTGCTTTTGATGTCTTTGAGAACACCCAGTCCTTGAGGACTTGGACGATGTCTTTCTGTAGACTGTATTTTCTAACAAATAGTGAGGCAGTTTGTGAGCATTAAACAGTGTCGCTCCAGATTACATAAGAGGCCATTCTTCAGGAAGCAGAGTGAGTTAGTGTGAGAAAAAGAAAAAGAAAACCAGAGCATTCCACGTGAATTTTGTTCAACTTCACTTGACAAGGGGCAAAAGTGATTAGGGGGCTAATAGAGAAACCTGAAATTAATCCTGTAATTTACTTAGAACTCGGAAGAAGTCTTAAACCTGATATTTCCCAGATAAACTGGTGATGGTGACTTGAGGTTGATAATGATGATCCGTTGGAAATAAAATTATTGACCCAGGACTGAGGAGACATAGGTTGAGTTCCCGTTTACATCCCTAACTGGATGTTTAATTGCATTAAATATCATTCAACATTTAAGTGACACTATAATTTACAAAGAATCTTACCACCGTCTCATTTGATCCTTATATTCCTCTTTGTAATATTACTATCCTTATTTCACAGATGAGTAAGTCAAGGCTCAGGGTTTGTAAGTAATCAAGGCTTAGGTACTTAGCTAGTCCAAAGCAGCACCATCCAGGAACCCCGGCTGTGTCTTGACTATACTCTTTCCACTAAAAATTAGCCATATCAATGTTAGACAAGTCACTTTCCTGTCTGTGCCTCAATTTCTTCATATCTTGGCCTTGCTAACATCACAGTGATAATATGATCAAAATATGAGTTAAGAAAGGAAAACAGCTTTGAATGTACAAAGTCCTGTACAAGCCTAGAGTATTATTAGGATAGTTCAGGAGGTGTGGAAGTGAACCAGAAAAAGGCATGTGTGGAAGTAAACCCACCACCTTCATTGAAGTCTCTGAACCAAGTACTCTGAAGTTTTCATTATTTTTTGGTCAACACTCTGCATTTCTAACAGCCTCCTGGAATATTTTACTTTCACTTGCCAATTTTTATTAATCCTACTTGGGCTGAGTCCAAAATTGAAAAATTTCATCTGAAAATTTTTTTTTCCAACTTTCATAAAGTTCAGAGTATAAGGTACTCTTTCACAGAGAATAAAAACAAAGTTTACAGTGGAAATCATGTTGTAGACAGGCCGGGGGCTGTTTGCTCCCCAACCAATTGACCAGAGCTCAGTGGGTGGAGGATATGGAGTCTGGCCTCAGAGGTTATACTCACCTCACTTTACACAGCTCCTCTTGCTAAGGGCTTTGTAAACGTCCTGGGCTTACCATGAACTTAGAACACTGGAGCGTGGTTCCATGAACCATATAGTTTGAGAGAATAACTTCCCCAATCATCCAAAGTAAACACAGGCTACGTATCAAAATTGGTCTAAACCGGCTGGATCATTAAACCTGAAAGCCAGGGCTGTTAACAAGGTAGAGCAAGTGGGCCCCATGCCAACTGGTTTTCAGCCCCAGGTAGACTTTATTTAAACAAGGCCATGAACTCCTTCAGCTACCTCCTTTCTTTAATGCTTCTTAACACGTTTGAAACAAGTGATGAATGAAGAGCTGCCATTACCAAGCATACTGAAATGAAGACTTCCCTTTTTGTTGCCCATCCCTTCCCGGATTATGCCCAAATGCACCGTGACACCTACAGATGTCCAAATGTGCCATGGTCTCGGTTGCGTCCATGCTTTTGGACCTGAGAGCCCCCCCTCCCTAAATTCTCATCCTCACCGCTCCATCACCACCCTCATCCCTCTCTATGATTTTGAACATGGGTCAGATTTTTCTTCTTCCAGGAAGCTCTCTGATTCCTCAGATTGTTCTGGGGGCTCCTGGTCTGTATTCCCAGTGCACTCCATGTTTGCTTCCATCTCTGTATTTATCTTTCCATTTCTTTCCTTCATTCCCTTGCATTCAGCCCGTTGTGAATGCTTCAAACGTTCTGCTATATTCTCCTCCACAAATGTTGAATAAAGAATGACACACAGACAAATCATTCAGTGTCTTTAAGGTGGAAGAAAACTGCTAGTTATTACATACTTTGAATAAGCCAGGCACTTTGCTTTGTACTTCAGGTGACTTATCATATTATCCCAAATCTGCCCTGAAACTGATATTATTATCAATATCATCATTTTATAAATAAAAAAGCTGCCTCTCAGAGAAGTTATATAATTTAGCGGGATTGTCCCAAGGTCACACCAAGAGCAGGATATTCAGAAGAGAATCCCAGATCTGTCTGACTTCAAATCTCAAACAAGTTCTATATCACTGTGCTACTTCCTTTACTTGTAAGGATTTTTTTTTCTCAGCTTGGATTCAGCCGAGTGCCAAATGCACTTTCAAATTTCCTTGAACACTGACCTGTGGATGCTATGGTATATCACCCAGAATCAAGGTACTCATTTCTCCAGCTGCTGGAATGTTGGTTGCTGATGGGAGCTGCCCTTTTGGAAGGCAGCTCCTTTGCCCTTTTGGCAAATTTTTTACGCTCCCTCCTGGGTTCAGCCTGATCCAAGAACTGGTCAATATGGACATATAAAGGCAAGGCCTCTGCTTCAACTCAGAAAAAATTTGCAGGGTCATCCCAGTTCCGGCGCCCCTGGGACCGGCTAAGGCTTCAGCTGCACCTGTGTTGCAGTTCAGTTTCTTCCTCTGCCCAATCCTGCTTCTCTCAATCTCTTACAAATATCGTTCCAGAGGATACTACTCAGTAAATGGAGATGCAGGCACATCTCCATCTCAGGGTCTGTTTCGCAGGAAACTCAACCAGAGAGAGGATGATAGGAAGTCCCTGATTACAAATTACTAATCAGAGTAAGACTTTGCAAGCAAACTTTTAGCAGTGGCTTAAGGATGGGCTGCATGGTTCAGAGACGATGCTTGGAGCATAATCTCTGGCCCAGGAAGTGCCATATAGCATAAAGTTGGAAGAGCACCCCACTCGCTACTTTGGGGTGAAAGATCAGCCCCTGAATGTCATCACTTGACCCAGGTGTTGTAATTTTCCCAAGCCTCTGTTTTGCACGGCTCCCCACTGGCACGGTGTTGGACTAGCTTTTCAGGTGTGCCCCTGTGATTAGGAAGGCAGAGCCCATGAGATGCAGCAGCTCGGCACAAACTAGTCCCATCTCTGCGACTGCAGTGGCAATCTCTGCTTCCAGAAAAATGAAGGGCACTTTCTCAGCGGAGCCAGCCACTGCTATGCATGCCAGGCAAGATTTTAAGTAGATGTATTTTTAACTTGGACTGTGCTCAGGTAAAAGTAGTAAATGATATAACTAGGAACCCCAAATCATGCCATATACCCATTCAGCCATCATACATTCCTTATTAGTTCTAAACAACACTCACAGTTTAAAACATCTTACCACATTGTCATAACTTTGGTGAGATTATGTTGGAAAGATATTAACAGTGTATGCCTAGAAATGGCAGAGAGTTTCACCCTAGAGAAGACTTAGGGTGAGATATGATAACTGCAGCTACCTTTAGGTGTTCTTACTCTATCCCAGACAAATACCTATGTTGTTAGATTGTTAACCTTAGAAAACAACTATTGTTTTCATTCTGCAATTTTTTTCTTCAGATGCCACCTAATTCATTGGGCGTTTACTCTTCAGAAATCATCTCTCTAAGCAGATTCCACACTTTCTCTCTCAAGACCTCTGCAGAGTAGGTGCCCCCCTCCCTCTTCCATTTAATGGGTGATGAAAATAAAGCTTACAATGTAATCAATGCACATATACATACTGCCTACATAACATATCTCTCTGATGGGATAACATTTGGAAGAGAGAGGGTAATCAATTTGTATGGCTCTATTGAGCTAGTCGTGGGACAAATGAGAAGAAATTACACAAAGCAGACAGATAGAGACTTAAAATAAGTGTATTGGGCAGTACCCAATTCGAACCAATCAAAGTCCAAAATCTAGGGACCGTCAGACACAGCTGGATATAGAAGCTCAAACTATGTGGGCAGGAATATGCTTTCGTCTGTTGGCTTTATTCTCAGGGTTAAATGAAGATGGCTGCAAGAACATCGAGGCTCACAACCTAACAGTTTAGCAACTCTGCCAGGAACAATATTTGCCCTTTCCTAATTGCTCTAGAAAAATCCCAGGATTGTGTCTAAATAAGCTGGCTTCCATCAGATACCCACCTCTGAACCAGTCACTCTGAGATGCTCTACAGTTATTGGCCAGGACTGGGTAATGTGTTGACTCTGGAGCTAGGAGGTCAGCTCGGAGGAGCTAGGATCAGCTGCTTCCAAATGATGTGGGCTGAGACAAGGGGAGGGGAGATTTTCCAAATGAGGGATTGGCAGGAGACTGAGAGATCCTCGGAAGACAAACATGCCAGATGCCACCTACAGTGAAGAGTAGATTTTTTACATCTTGTAGTACACTTTGTTGGAGACCTACTCATATCTCCTCGGCTCTTACAATGTGCACACCAGCCCAACCAATTGCTACTGCTGTGCTCCTTTGCTGAAGGCTGAAGATTGTTCTGCAATTCTGGCATCTCACTTGCATGGGAGTTATCTCCTCTCCATAGAGATAAAACCAGTAATCGTGCAGCCTGGTGGATAAATACCCCAGCAACCTCATCCCTCGGGTTAGATGATTCTGAGGTTCCTAGACTTCCTCTGCAGGATTAAGCCCCAATGATCTAAAGCAATAACTTGATTAAAAATATACCGTATACTTATTTGCCTGTCAATTCCCCCATGTCAATTCTCCATGTCCCTACCGAATATACCAGGATAACCTCCCAAAGAAACTAACTGCACTTTAATCCTTATCTCACAAATCAAAAATAAGGAGATAGCCTATTTCATGTGGTAGTGAAATTCTTGGCAGTCGAAGCATTCATGAATATAAGAAGGCATTTGGGGAGACTCAGGAATAAAATGGGTAATTGGATTGAAAGAACCACATTTAGACCTTGCTGTCCTTTCTAATGCTAATTTGAATCATTATTTTACTACACCCTTACAGAAAAAGAGACCTTAAGTTCATGCTTTGGCTTCTGAAACTTATGAGTGAGATAATACATAAAGTTCTCTGGGGAGGATTTTTTTCTAGAGGTTGTTTGAAAGTATGAGATTCAGCCTCTCTTTTTGTTGTGCCGCATTCTTACAAAATGACCATCTTTATTTGCTCTTCCTCAGCTTAGGAGGTGCTCAAGGTTCCTAGAATATGCCATTTCCTTGATCCTGACTAGTTTTAAAATTTGACACCCACCATCATCCAGGCAGAGAAAGAGCCTTCACGAAAGAATGTATAAAACAAAAGATGCACACGCAGCTGCCACAAAGAAGTAGGTGAGAGTGTGTCATCAGCTTAAGTTCTTTGTGTTCCTTTGGACATATGCCCAGTACACAGAAATGTAAAGGAAGTGATTTCTCTCAAAATAAACATATCAATCAAAAAAAGATAAAGAAAATAACTTTCATCTTTTTGATGTGCGAAAGAATGCATGTCATATGGAATTTATTCCCAAATGATGTCTTTTATTTCCCCACTGATACTTTTCCCCAACTCACTCATGAAATACTAACAAGAGGTAGAATTTGTTGAGTGTTAACTGTGTGCTGGTTTTGATGAAAACTACTTAATACAAATTATTACATTGATTCTTCCCAAGAAAACATGTATACATGGCATCAACATTTTAAGTTCACACAACAGTGAGATACAGGTCTCCCTGTGTCTAGTGGTATATTAGTAATGCCTTCAAAAGGCAATGCTTGAAACATTAAGCATGTGTATCGCTCACAAGGCTGTGGGGCAGCTGGGCCATTTTCCTGGCCTCAGCTGGGCTCGCTCATGCATCTGTGGTCAGCCGTGGGTTGGGTAGATGGCTCTACTGATCTCTTTTGGACTCATTTGCATGTTTGGGGTCAACTGGCAATTGGCTAGCCTAGAATGCTCTCAGTTTAGTCAGCTGGGCTCTCCACCAGCTGGTCTCATCCTCCAGGAGGCTAGAACAAGTTTGTTTTTAATATGTACCCAGGTTATTAAAGTTTCTCCCCAATGGGGTGCCCAGAGCAATCCCCATACTCTGAATGCTGTCTCACAAGTTTGGGGTCTACCGGACCCATCAGCTCCCTCAATCTATGCACTCTGGTTTTATTAATACAGCCCCAAATTGGGTTTGGTTTTGTTTCGTTTCTCCTTTACCTCCTCTTCCTTTTAAAATTGCACCTTCTTCAGATTCACAGGTATAGAGAACAAACTAGTGGTTACCAGTGGGGAGAGGGAAGGAGGGAGGGGCAATATATAGATAGGGGAGAAAAGGAGTATTATGGGATTCTATGAAATCCTGTGTGTGAAACTCTTGAAAATTGTAAAACACTACAGAATTTAAAGAACCTTTCATCAGTAAAAAATTTTGAATAAAATAAAATTGCACCTTTTCTTTTTTTTAAGTATTATAATAGTGTTTAAGTCTATAAATCTTTTAAAAATCTTGTTGCCTTAAATTGAATTTGGTTTCTCATCCATAGCAAATGATCTGAAAGAGGGCTCTCACCCCTGTATTTGTGCAAATTGTTTTGAAGCCAAAGGGCAGGCATCTGCCTTTTTCTCTTGTTATTTCTTCTGTGAATTCAGGCCCATCTTTCCTGTCAGTTGCAAGGCTGTAAACACTGATACTGTTATCTAGTCTGTTCATTTATCATTCAGGGGTCCTCTACCGAGATACTTTTCAATGTGAGGCTTTGTATTAGCTGCTTGGGACACAAATGTATGAAACCCAGCCGTGGTCCTTGAAGAGCTTGTAGGTTCCTGGGTGAGGCTGTGGTTTAGGGAAATCTCTTTCAGGTAACCTTGGCCTCTTTTAGATACACACATCTTTGGGGGTTTCTTCTGTACTCTTCTTCAGTGCCCCAAGAGGACACTTGTGTAGAGAAAGAAGGCTGTGTGGCCTAGTGGTGTCCAGAGAGGGCTGTCTTCCTCTGCAGGCTTTCTTGGCAGAGCAAGCGCCCTCATTCAGTCCCTAGCCATCATGCCGCCCCCTCTGCCAACATCACACGCTGCTCTGGCCTCCGTCTTGAGGTCCACCTGCTGCAGGGCCCTCCTCCCAGCCCCAGGCCTCCTGCCGGCTCAGGATCTTCCTGCCCTCTGGGGCTGGTGGCACAGTGAGTGCACTGTGGGTCTCTCTGCATGGGTGGCGATGTGGGAGCTGGCCTCAGCCCCCTCTTTGCTTCCCCACTACTCCTGCTCTGCATTGGATGGTAGCTTCATGCTGACTGTGCTTCTCTGCGGGGCTGGCAGACTCCCAAGGCTTTGCCCAAGGATGCAGGTAACCAGGTTCTGATGTTATCAAATTCTCTTAAATGATATTAGGCTTCCTTATTCTCCAACTTGACACTTCACACTAAGGGGTAAGCTGGAACTTGAACAGTTGTGTCATGTCTCTTCTGCTTCCCTTTTTCTGCCCCTAAGCTCCTCCCAAGCACTGGAGGAGCCACCTCTTTCCTGCCTGTGGGACTGTCCCTGCATCTGGTAAGCATTCTCACTGTGCTCTTTAATTTGTTCTATGAGTAGCCTTCCAATTCCACCTCAGTGGAAGTCATTTCTCTGTTTTGTTTTCTCTCTGTCAACAAAACCGGCTCTCTGCACATGAAAGGCATTTGCTTTCACACTGTTGTCTCATTGTATTCCTTAAAACAGTTTTCCGGAAGTCAAAGCAATGAAGTCCCTCTTTTCAGACTGGTTCAGCTCTCCCTTGAAGAATAAAAATTCATTGATTTTATAGGGGCAGAGAAAAAAGGGACAAGGACCCAGGAACTAGACGGGCTGGGTACACGGGGGTTCATGATGTTATTCTCTCAACATATATGCCTGTTTGAAATTTCCACAATAAAAAAACTTAAAAGTTTAATTCCTATTATACTTGTGAAGAGATTTGGTGTACCAAGGAATGAACAATGAATCCAGGAAGCAGAGTAGTGACAATGACAGGACCTGAGTGAAGGTTTCCAAAAGGCTTAATGGGATTTCTTCACTTTCGCTTCTTCTCTGTATCATCTAAATGTTAATAACAGAAGGATGGTTTATCAAGCTCTGATCTAGTCTCAGAGAGGGGAGGGTAGAGGAGAAAGAAAAGAAGGGAAAGAAAAAAGAAAAGAAAGGAGAGGAAAGGAAAGGGAGAGAAGAGAAGAGAAAAGAAAAGAAAAAAGAAAAGAAAAGAAAAAAAAAGAAAAGAAAACCAAAGTAGATTTATGACCAGTGTCTGGAAGACTAAACCAACCCCAAGTTAAGTCTTAAAATGACTAAATGTTCTGAGAAAAAAATAAAATGACACAAACCCTTTCTCATCCCCAAAGCAGAGAGTACAATGGAAATGAGAGAAGAATATGGAGAAATTGTGGAACTACTGATTTCTCAGAATGCTCACTGCTCCATTGGAAAGGGGGCGCTCAAGTGGTTAGCACAGAGCCAATGCAAGAGTGACAGAGATAGTATCTCATATTTTGAATGAGATCTTCTCTCTCTTTCTACATATATGCCTATCTATGACATGGAAAAAAATAGCATATAGGTTCATTCATTCATTCACTCAGCCAATAATATGTGCCCCACATACGTTTTTCAAAATACTAGGAATACAACTCAGATCAAAACAAACAAAAATCCTTGCCCTTATAGAGTTTACTTACAAAGGGGAGAACACACCTCGAATAAAATAAGCAGATCCAAACATGGTGCATTCGATGATGATAACTATTATGGAAATAAGTAAAGCAGGTAGAAAAGGGACAAGGGTCCTCTTGGAAGGGAGAGGGTGCCATTTCAAATAAAGTGAAGGAAGGTATCTCTGAGACAGTGACATTTCAACAGTGACCTGAAGGAGGTGAGGGACATCTGGGAGGGTCATGTCCTAAGCAGAGGAAACATCAAGTACAAAGATCCTTAAGGCAAGAGCTTGCATGATTTGTTTCAAGGATAGCAAAGGAGGCCAATGAGATCAGAGATCAAGGGGGAAGAGAGTAAAGAGATAAAGTCAGGGAAATAGTAGGAGCCACATCTCATAGGGACTTACAGGTCAGTGGAAGAATTTAGACTTTTATTAAGAGTAAAAGGAAAAGCCACTGGAGCGTTTGAGCTACGTGTAACATAATAGGATTCACATTTTAAGAGAATGGCCTGACTGCTACGTTAGGAGAAGACCATGCAAAGAGGTCAGGTATCAGACTATTGAAATAATCCAGATAAGAGATGACGGTACCTTGGATCAGAGTGGTAGTGCTAGAGATGGTGAGAAGTCGGTGGATCCTGGACATATTTTGAAGACAGAACCAACAGGATTTGCTCATGAAAAAGATGTGGGGTGTGATGGAAAGAAAGGAGTTAGGAGTTTTGGGTCTAATAGAAGGATGGAGTTCCATTTACTGCGGTGGAGAAGGATGCAGAGGAGCAGGGTGGGGACAGAAGAAGTTGGGAATTTGTTTTGGGTAAACTCTTTTAGACATTCACGTGGAGATATCATACTGGTAGTTGGTTATAATTTTGTGGCATTCTCAGAGGAGACCCAGACTTGGTATGTAATTTGGGGAGTCATCAGTGTATAGCTGGTATTAAGGCCATGAGACTCCGTGCAGTGAGTATAGATGCAGAAACATTCAAGAACTGAATCCTAGAGCACGCCGAAGTTTGGTGGTTGGGGAGCTGGGCAGTGAAGAGCAGAGGAGATTGAGATGGAACCAGTGGAAAATATGAGAATGGTATCCTGGAAATGAGAAAATCTTTCACTGCAGAGAGAGTGGTCACTTGGTCAAATGCTACCAATAGGTTAAGTAAGATTAGGAATGAGATTTACTACATGCAGGTCTTTGGAGACATTTCATGAAGTGGTAAGGAGATAAGCTGAATGGAGCGGGTCCAAGAGAGAACGGAGACAGATGTAAAGACAATAAGTATCTCTTTGATGGAGTTTTGCTAAAAGGGGAGCAGGGAAATGTGGCAGCAGCTGACAGGAAATGCAGCATCCAGAGAAGGAGTTTTGAGGACAGGAGGAATTACTCACCAGCTTCATTTGCTAATAAAAATATTTGTGCAGAAGAGATAAGGGATGCTTGTTGTGGCAATGTCCTTGAATAGGCAAGAGGGGATGCCTTCTGGTGCAAAAGTGTACAGAAAGGCCTTGGACATAAATACAGATTTATGTCATTCATGCTGACTAGGAGAAAGGTGAGGGTACAGTACAGGTACATGCAAGGTAGAAGTGGGGGGGGATTGTGAGAAAATTGTCTTCTGTTTCCTTCTATTTTCCCAGTTAAATAGGAAACAAGATCAAGAGATTGTGGGTCACTGTGCAGTCAAACCTTTTTGGAGCTGTGGTCGTGGAATGCAACAAGTTGGAAAGACAGTGTGTGGTGGTGGGAGAGTGTGATACTTGAAACTGAGATTACAGAGGGGATGGTTGTGTGAATGCCAAGGTCTGGGGAGGATAGAGAGGAGGTAAAAGACATAAGAGACCAGATTACTGCCAGGATTATCTTCTCTGATATTGAAATCACCAGTTTATGATATGAATGGTAATTACGATTATAAGAATGAGTCCAGAGTTAAAAACTTTAAAGAATAAGGAGGGAGGGGGTGGTGAATCACAGGTCTGCAGATGCCTGTAACGAGGAGGGGTAACAGGTGGTACAGATTGATGACATAAACTTCAAAGTGGGTTTTCAGAGAAGAAGGAGGGAGAAGAGTCTGGATGCTATCATGAGAAAACAGGAGGACATCTCTCCCATCTCCAGGCTAATGGTAGAGGGAGGCAAAAAAATTACAAATTAAAAGGGCTTTATGGGGAGACAGGGTTCCCAGGAGAGTCTGAGTTTCTGTTAGAGCAAAAAGGTAGAATAGAATTTACAAGGAAGAGGTAAGGAATAGGGAATATTGCTAATGACTGACCTGGACTTGCAGAGAGCATGGTGGGAAGGTTTGGGAACTGGAAGAGGTGAAGAGGAGGGCCATATAAGGTGACATACAGGGCTGTATACAAACATTGCGGGAAAGTTTGGGGCAGAAAGAATGACCTAGGGATCTTGGGCTTCTTACAGTGTCTGATGGAGTTGGAGACCAAGACGACCTCCAAGACAGTGATGGTGAGGCTATGAACACAGTGGGAAGTAGGGTGTAGGGCCTTTCCTGGTGCACCTAGAACTATAGAACCCTCTCTTCTCTCTCCTACCAATGGTTTATGGAAACCAGGGAAGACATGGTGTTACTAGGAACAATGAAGCCTGAACCCCTTTTCATTCTTGCTGATGTTCTTTGCTTTGTTCATTCATCAATTCATTGAACAAATATCTATTTGGGGCCTACTAAACCTGAATGCTAGATGGTAGTACGACAGTGAGACAAAACAGTTTCTTCTCTCATGGAACCTTCAGAGTATCGGGGAAAACTGACTTCATTCATTCCGTCAACAAATATTTGTAGGGTGACATGATCAGATTTGCATTTTTCTCTGTAAGATTCATCTGGCTTCGCTGTGGAAGATGGATTCAGGTAGGGCAAGAGTGAGACAGAGAAACCAGTTAGGATATCAGAGTTATAGTCCAAATGAGAAACAAGGCAACTGTTATAGGAATAGAGAGATGTGGATGGATTTGAAATATACTTGTGAGATGTACAAACCACAGGACTTGGTGATGGATTGGGAATAAGGGAAATGGTAGTTGTCAAAGACAATTTCTAGATATTTGACTTAACAGCCAAATGAATGACGATGCCGTACACTGAGATTGGAAACACTGGGGATGACCAGTTTTAGGGGAAGAGAATCGTGAATTTATGTGAGATATTGAGATGGAGTTAAATTGGTCGTCAAAAAATATTAACACCTAATATTTGTTACATAGTCTGCTATGCGTCAGTCCCTCTCCTAAGTGCTGAAGAGTTTTTAAGTCATTAACTCCCACAATATTACAGCAAGGGTGGTAGAAATTCCTCTCCATTTCATAAAGGAAGAAACTGAGACCCTGACTGATTAGATAACTTAACTTCCAGGGTCACACTAGCTGTCAATCCATCCCAAAGGCCCTGGCTCACCCACTATTCTGTGCTGTCTCCCTAGGGGATGCTTAAATATCTGAATATCTAACACCTCAGAGAAGAGGTCTGGGCCAGAAATAGAAGCTTCAGCCTTAATCAGGGACAATATGACCCAAGGAAAAAATCTACGCATAGAAGAACAGAACTATCAAGAGTCGGAGAAATTGGGGGAAATCAGAGGGGTTCCAGAATATTGTGTTGAGAAATATTTTCTTTTTAAAGCGGGGAGGGTGGTCTATGAGTTTCTCAGGGCTGCGGTAAGAAAGTAGCACAAACTGGGTGGCTTAGAACAACAGAAACTTATTTTTTCACAGTTCAGGCGTCAGCAGAGTTGATTCCTTCTTAGGACTCTGAAGGGCATTTCTTCCAAGCCTCTCTCCGGACTTCTGGCTGCCGGCATTCCTTGGTGTTTTTGGCTTGTAGAGGCATCATTCCAATCTCTGCCTCGTATGACATTTCTCCCTCTGTCTCTGCATCTCTCTGGGTCTCCTTGTAAGAACACCAGTAATTGGATTTAGGGCCCACCTATTCCAGTACAACCTCATCTTAATTTGATTACATCTGCAAAGACCCTATTTCTGAATAAGGTCACATTCACAGGCTCTGGGTAGACATGAATTTTGGGAGGACACCATTCAACCCACTACAGTAAGAAAAGGTGTCATTATAACAAAACCTTTTTTGTTCCACCTTGATTATGCACCAATACCTTCCAGTTTTTTAGATCACTAAGTTTGAGCTCATCACTGAAGTCCCAATTTCTTTCTCATTAGGAATGTTTGTGATCACATAGAACAGTCATTTGGTCATGACTTTCGCCAGATGATCACATTTCTCTTTTCTCTAGGTCCATGATTATCAAATTTGTTAAAACAGATGCTGGTTCCAACCGACAGTTCCTAATTCAGTAGTTCAAGGGTGTGGCCCCAAATTTGCATTTTTAACAAGTTCCCAGGTGATGTTGCAGTTGATGCTGCTAGTTTTGGACCACACTTTGAGAATGGCTGCTTTAGACTCCAAGAAATCTGCTTTCTCCAACTCTATGCTTGAGTAAAAGAGCTCACAGTTACATCAATTATTTATTTCTCTGTTTCCTGTGTGTAGATTATGACTAGACGCACAAAAAGAACCCAACAGATGCAAGAATGTTGGTGCTTATGCTGAGGTTGTTATCATAATAATGATAGTTACCATTCTCTGTATCCCGCTACAAGCTTCAAAGTGCCTTCCCATCCTCTATTTAATGTAACTTTCTCACGAGTGATAAGCTGGAGGTTGTGGCCTCATTTTAGCCAAGAAACCTTACCTTCAGAGGTGTAAAGTATCCTGAGGAACACCATCACCAGCTGGTAGTAGAAGCTGTGTTGCAAATTCCAGTCTTTTCATTCTAGGGCCAGTGCAATCTCAGCCTGTCAGCAGCTGTTTATAGCAGTTTTATAGCTTAAGAACCCAAATTTTGATGAAAAAGATCTGGGTGGTACTCCATGAAAAATGACTACAAATTGAGACAACGTTTGTTTTTCAAGGCATTTTTGCTACTGGCTACAAGATCAAGGTGGTGGTGTTGTTGTCCCTTGTTCTCTTCCTCTCATCCTAGCAGAGGGCTTATCAGGCAGTTTATCAGAGTACTTTGTTCTCTGTTCCCTCTGTTTGTCTAAAGGCAAGTTTTGTACCTGTTAGAGCACATTTCCTGACACTAGTTCTCTGAAGTTAATTGGTCCCTAACTCTTCCTTCCGAGGAACCAGGGCAGGTAAACATGATGTGAGCTGTGTTCTGTCAGTTTTGCTTCAACCTTTCTCCTCTATAACTTTACCCGTTTTCAGCATCACATATCTGGCAAGTTTTAAAGCTGAGACTTGAACCTGTCTAGTCTATCTCCAGAACTTGTACTCTAACCATTTCACACTGCCCTGCCGCAGGCCTGAACAGCTCTTCATTTTCTAACAGAATCTTGCTAAATTCCTGAACCTGACGCGGAAAATACACAACCAACTCACCCATGTTGGCATCTTCTGTGTGCTACAGCAAGGCCAGCTCTTCCAGGCAGAGCAGTTTCTAACGCATGTCCCACACCTGTCATGCTCACTCATGTCCCTGTGACATGCATCAGAGTCATCAAAAACACAAGTATTGGACCCAGGTAACTCTAGATATAACGTCTCACTTCTTACCTTACTTTGTAACCTTGAGCAAGTCACTGCCTTCTGTAAACCACCATGTCTTCATCTGTAAAATGGGTACAATAATATCAACCTTTCTCAGTTGCTGTGAGAATTTAATGGATAATTTGTGCATTGAGTAGCATTTCAATAACTGGAGCTCTTATTATTTGTATCATGCTATTGCCCCAACCTAGAGCACTGAATTTACTCCTTTTTGCCCAAATGTTCTTAAATGCTCACCTCACTTTTTCCTCACATGAAAACACCCTGAATGTAAGCAGTTAGGGTTGGGGTGGGGGGTCCCCGGAGAAAGAACTGGGCCTGGCTTTCTTGACAAAATAGAAGCCATTTTTGGTCGAAGCCATTTTGTGATCTAAGCCTGGCCACAATGCTTGCCCTTGAACAGGTCTCAGTAATAATGATCTTAAGAGAACAAAAGGACAAACTTATCAGACAAGAGAAGTAACAGTAGCAAAGATAACAAATCAGTTGTAAATACTCCCAGTTCTATTTCAATGGTAAAGACTATCCTAAAACACTGTCTTGGGGTGTTTTGCAGAATTTAAATCCCCCTCAGTTGCTCAACTACCTGACCAGCTGGAATCTAAGGGATGATGACGGTGACCCTTTCTGACCCTCATGACTTTGATCAACTAAAGCTTGGACTCTACCTACCACCCAAGCCCCTTCACGGATATGCATGTACCTATAGCTTAAGACGCCCCCAACTTTGCTGTTTGGGAAGATGGTCCTTTGGGAAAGATCCCCAGTGTTCTCCCTACTTGCTGCAAGTAATGATAAATCCTTCTTTCTCTTTGGCTTCGTTGTATCTTTCAGCTCAACACCCATCAAGAGGCGAACCCAGTTTTCAGGTAACATGACAAGTCATGCCGTAATCTCCATTACATTTTCATTTCTCTCAGAGCCTTGGTGCACTGTAAAGCAAGTATCTTCCTAACATCATGCCCTGTTTATTTCTCTGCTCTCTGGCTCTTTCACACACTACATGGTTCTATGAAGAACTCCTCAACCTGGCATAAGAATCTTAAATGCCTGGCCCCTTTCGTCTTCTCTCCCTGCCAGCAGCACCAAACAAACCCTACCACATAGCAGGTGGTTTCTCATCTAGGTACAGTTGCTCACATGTCTTTCTTTCTCCTGCCTCCTTGCTCCTTAACCAGGGCAAAATTTAACATCTCTACAACCAAGTTCAAGATTGTCACCTCCTCTGGAAGTTGCCCCTCTTTATCCACTCAGGCTGGGTGAGGAGCTCAAGGGCTAAGTTGTCACACACAGTAATGTAATATTCTGTTTATATGTCTCTGTCTCTCCTCCAGACTTAGAGCCCCTTGAGGACAGGATCTGAGGCTCTGCTCACTGTCATATCTGCAAGGATCTACACAGGTGTGGTATTTATTGAATGAGTGAAGGTCTTCATGAATTAGCAGGAGAACGCCTAACACAGTGGGCACACAGGCAACCCTGGATCACTGCTTGCGGACTTGGTCTTAGTTGGATAATTACGATGCTTCTGGAGCTCTTGGTGGATTTCCTAATGAAAATGAGTTGGCTAGAAATGAAGCCTGAGGCTAGAAATGAGCCTTCTGCATTAGGAGTTGTGAGGCAGCTTATGCAAGGTCCTCTTCTCTCTATGGTGTCCAGTTGAATGCCACATCCAAAGCTTTCTTGCTTCCATTCACAAACATGAACTTTCCTTCAGCCAGGGGGACCACTGCTTCCAGGATTGAGATGAATAGGGTGTGGGCAAACCCCACTTCTAGATTATCACCCAAATATGGCAGATGAGGTTGCTACAAGTCAAGGTATTTTGCCAGGAAGTTTCTATATATTTACATGGCTTTCCAATAAAGTACAAACAAACACCTGGGACTTATCACTGCCAGACATCTCCTTTCCCTTCCAATCATCCTTTGGAACATCACCATCATGCTCCTTCACTCCTCTCCTTTCCCAGTGCTCTCTTCCACTCTCACGGGTAGTTGCCTTGTGCTGCTCCAATATTCTCACCATGAAACCCATCAAACCGGATCTACCCAGCTCCCAGCCAGGCTCTCTAACTGTAAAGCCTTTGCTGGACTTAAAGGCTTCCTCCAAGTTCACATTTGTAAGCTTGAGGCAGTTCTTTGGTGTTCCAGGATCGGGAACATTTATTCCATTTATTCCAGTCACTGTGGCAGCCATGCTCTGTGACAAGGCTCTGATTATGAGGCTGCCGGCTGGCACAGTCAGCAAATGACTAATTCTAACACAGTATTCAGTGTTAGTTAAACTGCAGGGAAAGAAAAGAAAAGAAGAAAATAGAAGTATCAGCAAATGCTAGGTTGAAAAAAATACTCTCTGGGACCATAGACTAAATCAGAATATGTTAATTCACTGCTATTCAATACACAGGCACTGGGGGAAAAGAACAGCAAAGGAGAGAGTGTGCCTACCATGGGCCAGTGTACAGGCTCAGAGAGAACTGGATCTGCCCAGCCCTGAGCTCTGGAGAAGTCACTCACTGCTTTAGAGTCACTTGTAAAACCTGGACTTGGACTAGAGGGCTGGTACCTACAAGCTGTCTTACTACAAGAAATATCTCTTGCTTTTGCCTCACAGATCTGATGCTTTAAAAGGATTTCATCGAAAAATAAATGATGGCAGTTTTCAATTAGTACTTAATTCATTTCCCCTTTTTATACTGATTGAAGATACACAAATTACTAATCAAAATTACTCATCAACAGGGATCAGACAGTAATTCCAGCTTGAAGCACAGTTTATTTACTACTTTAATCAGTTTATAAAGTATTAACACAATTAGTGTGGACTATCTTTTAGACTTTTTTAAATATTGAGAACTACTCATGCCCTTCTTTCCCACTCAGTGTGTCTTTGCTGGTCCCTTGGTGTGTGTCTTGATGAGGATCATGCATTTGTTGAGAAATCCAAGTTGACTCTTTGATTCTTATGTGTAAATGACTTTCAATCCCATAGACTTGAATTTCTGCATTACTTTATTCTAACTGCTTATGGGAGTTCTTCAATGGTTAGTAAAACTGGGTTTTACCGACCAGTCCCTCCCATCAGGAAACTTGCGAAAGCCTCTTAGATAGCCTCATCCACCAAAGGGAAGACAGCAGAAGCAAGAAGAACTACAATCCTGCAGCCTGTGGAACAAAAACCACATTCACAGAAAGATAGACAAGATGAAAAGGCAGAGGTCTATGTACCAGATGAAGGAACAAGATAAAACCCCAGA
>NC_041228.1:11328616-11328875 GCF_002837175.3 Physeter macrocephalus
TGGCAAAAATTAAAGACAAAGAAAAATTATTGAAAGCCACAAGGGAAAAATGACAAATAACATACAAGGGAACTCCCATAAGGTTAACAGCTGATTTCTCAGCAGAAACTCTACAAGCCAGAAGGGAGTGGCATGACATATTTAAAGTGATGAAAGGGGAAGAACCTACACAACCAAGATGACTCTACCCCGCAAGGATCTCATTCAGATTCGATGGAGAAATCAAAAGCTTTACAGAGAAGCAAAAGCTAAGAGAATT
>NC_041228.1:11329426-11423763 GCF_002837175.3 Physeter macrocephalus
AGCACCTCAATACATAAGGCAAATGCTAACAACTGTAAAAGAGGAAATTGACAGTAACACAATAGTAGTGGAGGACTTTAACACCTCCCTTACACCAATGGACAGATTATCCAGACAGAAAATTAATAAGGAAACACAAACTTTAAATGAAACAATAGACCAGATAGACATAATTGATATTTTATAGGACATTCCTTCCAAAAACAGCAGATTACACTTTCTTCTCAAGTGCACACAGAACATTCTCCAGGATAGATCACATCTTGGGTCACAAATCAAGCCCCAGTAAATTTAAGAAAATTGAAATTATATCAAGCGTCTTTTCTGACCACAACACTATGAGATTAGAAATCAATTACCGGGAAAAAAAAAGTAAAAAACACAAACACATGGAGGCTAAATAATACGTTACTAAATAACCAAGAGATCACTAAAGAAAGCAAAGAAAACAATAGCAAAGATCAATAAAACTAAAAGCTGGTTCTTTGACCAGATAAACAAAATTGATAAGCCATTAGCCAGACTCATCAAGAAAAAGAGGGAAAGGACTCAAATCAATAAAATTAGAAATGAAAAAGGAGAAGTTACAACAGACACCGCAGAAGTACAAAGCATCCTAATAGACTACTACAAACGACTCTATGCCAATCAAATGGACAACCTGGAAGAAATGGACAAATTGTTAGGAAGGTATAACCTTCCAAGACTGAATCAGGAAGAAATAGAAATTATGAACAGACCAATCACAAGTAATGAAATTGAAACTGTGATTAAAAATCTTCCAGTGAACGGAAGTCCAGGACCAGATGGCTTCACAGGTGAATTCTATCAAACATATAGAGAAGAGCTAACACCTATCCTTCTCAAACTCTTCTAGAAAATTGCAGAGCAAGGAACACTCCCAAACTCATTCTATGAGGCCACGATCACCCTGATACCAAAATCAGAAAAAGATACTACAAAAAAAGAAAATTGCAGACCAATATCACTGATGAACATAGATGCAGAAATCCTCAACAAAATACTAGCAAACAGAATCCAACAGCACATTAAAAGGATCATACACCATGATCAAGTGGGGTTTATCCCAGGAATGCAAGGATTCTTCAATATACGCAAATCAATCAACGTGATACACCATATCAACAAACTGAAGGAGAAAAAACATATGATCATCTCAATAGATGCAGAGAAAGCTTTTGACAAAATTCAACACCCATATATGATAAAAACCCTGCAGAAAGTAGGCATAGAGGGAACTTTCCTCAACATAATAAAGGCCATATATGACAAACCCACAGCCAGCATTGTTCTCAATGGTGAAAAACTGAAACCATTTCCACTTAAGGAAACACTCCCATTTACCATTGCAACAAAAAGAATAAAATACCTAGGAATAAACCTACCTAGGGAGACAAAAAACCTGTATGTAGAAAACTGTAAGACACTGATGAAGGAATTAAAGACAATACAAACAGATGGAGAGATATACCATGTTCTTAGATTGGAAGAATCAATATTGTGAAAATGACTATACTACCCAAAGCAATCTACAGATTCAATGCAATTCCTATCAAATTACCAGTGGCATTTTTTACAGAACTAGAACAAAAAAATCTTAAAATTTTTATGGAGACACAAAAGACCCCGAATAGCCAAAGCAGTCTTGAGGGAAAAAAATGGAGCTGGAGGAATCAGACTCCCTGACTTCAGACTACTACAAATCTACAGTAATCAAGACAATACGGTACTGGCCCAAAACCAGAAATATATATCAATGGAACAGGATAGAAAGCCCAGAGATAAACCCACGCACCTATGGTCAACTAATCTATGACAGAGGAGGCAAGGATATACAATGGAGAAAAGACAGTCTCTTCAATAAGTCGTGCTGGGAAAACTGGACAGCTACATGTAAAAGAATGAAATTAGAACACTCCCTAACACCATACACAAAAATAAACTCAAAATGGATTTGAGACCTAAATGTAAGAGTGGACACTATAAAACTCTTAGAGGAAAACATAGAACACTCCTGTACATAAATCACAGCAAGATCCTTTTTGACCCACCTCCTAGAGAAATGGAAATAAAAACAAATATTAAAAATAATAATAATAAATAAATAAAAGAAATGACACCATGTCTTACATTTTTAATCGCACTTCAGAGTTTTCAAGATACTTACACAGCTCTCATGGTACTTTGTCTAGAGGCACCACTCCACCTCTCCCAGCTATTTCCCAGACTTGACCACATAACTAAACTGAAAGAGAATGAAGTTTGAAAAGAAGGTGTGTATGTAAGGCAAGGGAGTTCATTCCAAAGCCAAAGAGAGATGATTATCTACCCCAAAACATTTATTGGGTTCCTTCTAGGGTAGGCCCTGGGCCTACAGTGGTGAATAAGACAAGCAAAGTCATTGGCTTCATAGATAGGAAAATACCCAGACCCAGGAAGTCGGGTTCATTCCACGCAGGGCTAGAGAGAGTGACAGGCAGTTTCCCTTCACCTCCTTTGTCTACCTGCAAATGAACACATCAAAATCAGGTGGAATTAGAAGGGCATGTGTGTGGGAAAAAACATGAAAACCACCACTTAGTCTCTCTAGGACTTGGGTCATATTCCTCCCTTAACCTTTCTAAGCTTCTAATGGTACCTACCTGACAGGTTTGCTGGAAAGATTCAGGAAGATAATGCACATCACATAACATACCTGGCATACCGAAGGTACTCGATGAGGAAAAGGATTAAAAATTGGGGAAGACAGAAGGAGCCTTCTGGATTGTTTCAATAACATATATATTGTATTACATGAGCAGTGCTACAGCAATATGTAGAACCTAAATAAATCTCATTCATAATCTCAGTATACTCCCCCCAGACCTACTTTCATTTGCCTATGTCCTCTTTCTCCAATTGATCACAAGCACACATGACATTGGAGGAGCTATGATCAGGGTAAATCCATTTCTGGATTTATCATTTTCTTATTTGAATATAGCATGGAACATTGCCATGTTTACAAACTAAATTTGTTATAGCTAGAGACCAGTATTGGGGCATTATCTTTGAAGTGCTTACATTGCTATCAATATATAAACAGTATGACAAAGCAGAAAATGTGACACTGCTTTCACTTGAAATGCTTAGAATAGGCCCTCAGGATTATAGACTTAATTTGATGAAAAGTATTCCAATTCCCACTAATGTCCTTTGGAGAACTGATGGAGATCGAGGGGAAAGGGGCTCACGGTAGAGTGTGAGGTGGTTGAAAGGGGGAGCTTTGGGGCTGGCTATGGGGCGGGGAATGAGTGGAAGGGAAGGGACTGAGCCTTACCCTGTAGTACGAAGGGCACTGGGGCAGAAAACAGGACAGAGGCTGGGAGTGGGCTGTGAAGTGGCCGCGGAGGTGGGAAGATTGGAGTTAACGGTGGTGGTTTCAGAGATGGTGGGATTCAAGGAAAAGAATTTCCCATGGAGTATGAGGGGTTAGCAGGACTGACGGGCTTGCCATTCACTGTGAGCGTGAAAGGCTTGTGGGAGGGAAGGCTGAGGGTTCACGGCAGGACGTGAAGTGTTTGTAGAGAGGGAGGGTTGTGGATTGCTGTGTATGTGGCTGTGAAGTGGTCCTGTGAGAGAGGACTGGGTTTGGTGTGGGGTGGGAATTGGGGATAGGGAGGCAGATGGGAATTGCCATGGCTGTGAAGTGGTCGTAGGGGAGATGGTCAGGGATCACTCTGGGGGGTGAAGTGGTCGTCAGGGAAGGAGGATTGGGGTTTCTCATGAGTGGGGTTGCTGGACCAGAAGACTGGTGTTCCTGTGGAGAGTGATTCTGTCTTGGGATTAACTCTGGAGTGTAAAGTGGTGTAGGGAAGATGGATGGGGTTTGTCGTGGATTGTGAAGGGATTGTGAGGGGGAGGGGATGGGGTTTCCTCGGGAGTGCGAACTGTTGTAGAAAGGGAGGACTGGGGATGAATGTAGAACGTAAAAGTACTCCGGGAAAAGAGAGTTAGCTTTTATGGTACAACAGAATATGAGAGTTGGATGGGGTTTGGGGGCCGGGGGTAATGCTTACTGCAGAATGTGAGTTGGTGACTTGGTAGCCCATGGGAACACCCTCTCCACATTTTGGAAGCTGTCTACAGTGTGAGGCTCTCCTTTCCGGCACAGGATTCATTTCCCTGACTGTTGCAGGACCGACATGCAGCACAGCCTCTGTTAATCAGGAGGACATTTTGGGGGCACTGAGATAGATTCACGGAGAAGGAGGCAGGATGTAGGGAATCCATTCTTCTGGCCCAGACTGATGCGGATGGAGGCTGGTTCTGGAATCCTCAGTTGGGCTGGCAGCTGCTGGTTCACGGTGCCCTGATCGTGACGGGAACGGCCTCTCTCCGGGTGGGTTAGTTCCATGGTATGACGCGGGGACTCTTTCCTGGAACTTCAGCCTAGAGTCTGTTCCTTTAGCCTCTTCATCCATTGTGGGAGCTATCTACATTGTTTAATGGATCCTTTTCTTCTTAAAACAGCTAGAATTAATTATGTAGTCTGTAGTAAAGAAACAAGACTACTATAACTACTAACTCACTTTGAAACTTGGAACAAATCAACCTGCACAGATCATCTGGCTTTTTCAGGGGCAAAACAGCCTAATGATTAAGGGCACGGACTCTGGAGCCAGGTTAGCTGGGTGACCCCTGGCTCTGACACAAGTCACGTGAGCGTGGGTAAGTTATTCCACCTCCTAATGTTTCTGTTTCCCTCCATGAATTGAGGACTCTGTGGCCTTCCTCATGGCATTGTTGTGAGAATTAAATAGACAAATTCCTATTAGGCACTTAGAAAAGCACCTCTGACATAGGAAACACTGAATAAAGATTAGTTATAATTATCACCCTCTCTGAGCCTCAGTTTTCTGAAAATTGAAGGGACATAATTCAACTCATAAGGCTGTAGTGATAATTAGGTTTTTAACGATGCATTTGATGATTCTTTCCTTCCTTCCTTTCCTCCTTCCTTCCTTCCAGAATGGGGAAGTGAGGAAATGGCTGTCAAATAAAATGTGAGGATCATCTAAGGCAAATATGACTTACTAATCAATTTTGAACTCTTTCCTCTCCTTTGAACCATCTAGAATTAAAACTACACCTTAAGGGGAATTCCCTGGCAGTCCAGTGGTTAGGGCTCTGTGCTTTCCCTGGTCTGGGAACTAAGATCCCTCAAGTCGCACTGTGCAGCAAAAAATAAATACAAAAACTCTGCACCTTAAGAACAATGCAATACCCAGGGAGAGACAGAGATAAGAGAGAATTAAACAGCTATGTGAGTTTGTGAGTTGACTAAGTTAAGTCTACTTTGAGGGGTAAAGCACTTAACATTTATTTCAGCTTCCACTGGGCAAAGAAATTCAATAAGATTTTTGTTATTGTTGCCATTTGCTTTTGTTTTTTTGTCTTGTTTTTATTTCCTGGCTTTTTTTGTTTTTGTTTTGTTTGTTTTTGCCGTACGCGGGCCTCTCACTGCTGCGGCCTCTCCCGTTGCGGAGCACAGGCTCCGGACGCGCAGGCTCAGCGGCCATGGCTCACTGGCCCAGCCGCCCCGCGGCATGTGGGATCCTCCCGGACCGGGGCACGAACCCGTGTGCCCTGCATCGGCAGGCGGGCTCTCAACCACTGCGCCACCAGGGAAGCCCCTATTTCCTGGCTTTTAAATGCTTTTCCGGTGGCTTTTCTTTTCTTTTCTTTTAACAATGATCATAGTTGTTTTTTTTTTCTTTCCATCTTATACCTTGAATAATAATTAGATAGACATTATGCTTTATTCTCAATAAGTAAGTTCCCCACTAAGGAAGTAAAGCTATTGGAATGTGAGCTCCTTCCTCAGGTAATTATCAGAACCACTCTGAAGAACCCAGAACTTTGGAGAAAACAGTGAAGAGATTTTAGATCAGCAAAATATTTGACAGTTGGTCCATTGACATCTTTCTTTTCCTCATGTGAATTTTAGTGTCTATATCAGTTAGATTTATTTTCACTGCAGGCCACAGAAACCCAAATTGGCATGGGGACCAGGAAGAAGTTGGCATGAGCGTTGAATTCATTTATGGCTTGAAGCAGACTCACTCTCTTTAGTGTTGCTGGATTCTAAGGCAAAATGAAAGCTAGCGGCTATAGCCCTGTGTTCTCCTGGGTTATATCCTGCAGAGAGGGTGATGCTTCTCTTCCCCCAAGATTCCCGCATCTGACTTGGGTCTGACTTTCAGTGGACTGAATCGGGTCACATGCCCATATGTGGACCCATCACTGGAGCCAGGACAATGCCATATTTTGATGGTCAAGGCCTGAGTCACATGTGGATGGAGACTGGGGAGGGGGTGGTGCCCCAGTGGAAAATCAGCAAATTGTTAGCCAAATAAGGGAGAAGGAAGCCTGGACATCCCAGTGAGAGCAATTGTCCACCACAGTCAGCTCTAGATTATGTTTGGACCATCAGTTGAAGAAAAGTACAGGTTTTTCCTTTAAAATAATGCACAGGTTGATCTTAATGAAGGGTATACCTGTTGCTTCTCTAATATACTGATCACAGGGGTTAGAATCCTGAGATTTCAAAGTCACACTCTGGATTGGTAATTTTCAACCAGGAAGGACATATCACACAGGGTGAGGGTGAGGGGAAGGTAACTGAATATTGTTGAGAAGGGGTTTTGATGTAGTATGGAAATGCATACTTAATATTATTACAAGTACATGTCTATCAAATAAAAATCAAAGCCTTATTTTTGGAAAACCACAACAGGAAAAGGAAGATAACATTGTCTTAGCCAGTGGCAATGGGTTGAAGCAATACTTGGCATCTATGTACTAGCAAGTATATCATCCATAACGAGGAAGGTGCTCCCACCATGAAAGACATGTATACTAGAACTTCAGTGGCAAGAGATTATTATGTAAAAGGTCTATTACTTTGTATTGAAGTGTTCCATTTTAGATTTGCTAAAGGGTCACCTTTTCAGGGATGCCTACTCTGACCATCAAACTTAAATTTATACCCTGCCAATTATTCTGCATTTCCTTCACAGCCTTTACCACAGCTCGCAACTATTTTTTTTTTACCTGTTTGTTTTCTATCTTCCCCACTAGACTAAATGCTCCATGAGTACATAGATCATGTCTGCTTTGTTTTCACAGTATATCCAGTCCCTGATGTTTGGGGAGGAGCATTATCTTAGTCAGGATAGGACAGGCTCTGCTGTGGTAAAAGATAAATCTCTGAATCTCAGTGGCTTTGAAAAATAAAGGTTATTTCACATTCACACAAAGTCTATTTCAGTTTGGACAGCTTTCCTTCATCTTACAGGCATGCCATCTAGAACATACAGCCTCTAGGGTCGCCAAGGCAGAGAATGAGAGGGACAGAGGAAGGCTTTAACTGATTCAACTCACAAGTAACACACATAACTTCCACTTAAGTCCATTGGCCAAAGTCGCATGGCCCCAATCTAACAGCAAGGGAGGCTGGGAAATGTAGGTGATGACAGATGTGTGGAGAGTGTCTACTGGCTCAACCACACAACTATTCCTATTTTTCCTGGTTTCCCTGGGGAGGAATGTACTCTAATCCCGAAGGCCTCTTTCCACTCTCTCTCTTACCCGCCATTGGAAGGGGGAGTCATTTAGCTACTGGGCCTTTTGGGAGAAGGGGCTGAACTTGTTGGCAGAACTCCTCTCCTGCTCACGTTCTCTGGGGGTGTACCTGAGAGCAGAGCGCGCATAGTCTCCACTGGTCCGCTGTGCCGCCATTTGGCTTTGCACCCTCAGTAGTGTTTATCTACAATTGCAGTGACGTGCTAATCTCCCTCTGTCTAATAACTTCGGTGTCCTCCTCTCAAATGGCTCTGAACTCAGGCAAGAAACAAGAAGGATCTTGATAGACCCTCAACACTAGTCTCTTTAACCCTAATAGGTGCTCAGTGAATGAAGGAGCCTACAGGATACCGTCAACATCTAATCCAACTTGCCCCTTACAGGGACCCAGAGAGGTGACCTGACTCCTGTCTCCGAATCTCCTGTCCTGACAGCAGATCTCCAAACGTCTACTCCGTCTAACACATGCTGCTAATACCATACCCAGAAAGAATCTAAAGCAGTATCTATTACCTGCCACATTCGCTCCATGATTTTAGAGACCTTCCTCACAAGGAGGAGGAAGACTTAAAAAAAAAAAAGAAAAGAAAAGAAAAAGAAAAAGATTCAACTCCTCTGAGTACATCACATGCCGTTCTTTTTTAGGAGGTGGGGTGGGGTAAATTCCTTCCCCCTCCCCCCTCCTATCACCCAAACTATGGAATACTTTTGGGTGAATCATTCCCAGTCTGAACTGATTGGGAATGATTGAAATGAGATTATTGTTCCCACAGGAAAGAACCCTGCAGTGGCACAAGTCCCAACTGTGTTCCAGAGAGAGAAAAAGGAGAAAGCAAAGGCCTGGGGTTGTTTGATAGGCTTCTAAGGGGCAGAGAAAAGGAAGGAAAGATTACTCTCCAGGTACACCCTATGAAACAGTATTCCTGCAAACATCCAGAGAGCTCCCACACTCCACGTGGGCACACTCCCTCACCCTTTGATCTAGAAGCCATCGTGAAGTACTGATAGTTAGAGGGATGGTCAGGGTAAATGCACTTATCGCTGCCCCAAAAGTAATAGCAGCCAGGAAGGAAGGATATCCAGGGAAAGAACACTGTGGCAGGTGAGAGAGCCCAGGCTTGGCATGGCAGAAAGAGAAAAGGCTTCAGGGTCATATTGACAGGGACTGTGGTCTCGAACCTGCCACTTACTACCTGTGAGTGTCAAAAATGACAACTACAAGTGGAGTCTGAGTGCCAAGAACTGTTTTAGGCACCGCAGTCATAACCATCCATAAGACCTCAGCAGACTCTCCATCACCTGCTCAGAGCTAGGCTTTCTCCTCCTTTAAAATAAGGATCATAAATTCTACATCATATAATTGTTACAAGGAGAGGAGATAATGCAGGGACCATGCCTGTCACACGCAGTCAGCAGAAGTGATGATTCTTCTTCACTCTTTGGGAAGGGCTAGTTTCATGGTATCTTGGAGAACAGGAGCCATTCATTTGAGGGCCAAACACCCAGCTGCAGCTCTGGAGAGAAGCCCAGCTAAAGAAAGTGTGGAGTCCAAAACCAGGGTTTGAGCTTCAACTCACTAACCATTCCAGAGACCAGAGGAGCTCCTGGATTAAAATGATACATTGCAGGGGACACTGGGAGAGGATTGGAAGGCACCGGGCCTCCGGGATGGGAACGTGGGAGTAGGAGTCAGAGATGGACTCGCTGGGAGGCCTCTGGGGCTTTGGAGAGAGACAGATGTGCTTTGACTCTCCATCATTCCCTCTTCAAGAGGCAAAAGTGAACAGAGCAAATCAGTCTGTCCTTGGAAAGTGAAGTTCCAGAGGCAAAGAGGCAAGGCTGTTGCGCTCTGTGACTGTTTCCCAGACCCCTTCCCCGTGCTCCAGCAGAGCCCGGATCCCTTGGGCACAACTGCCCCATGCGTGGCCTCTAATGTTGCCTGAAAATCCGTTCTTGAAATGTCATTTCCTCAACTGAAAACTCTTCCTAAGCAACAGCTCCTCTAGGACTCTTGTATTTGTACTGCTCCTAAGCACCTTATGCACTGTCTGACACAGAGAAATACTTATGTATACACAAGCATACTTTTTACAAACTGGTTTGTACCTTCCTTTTTTCTCTTGAGGTTTAGAATTGTATTCTTATCTTTTTAACGGTTGCAGGGATTTCATCATCTAGATATACCATTATTAACTTAAGCATTCTGCTACCGATGGACATTTATAATTTCTTCTGTTCCCTTTGCTTTCTCAAATAGACTCTTCTTAGTCTTTGTCTGCATCACTGATTACTTCTCGCAGCAGAATCCTGGACGTAGGCATCACACTGTCCTGTGTATGGGGAGGCAGTAAGTGGTCAACAACAAAAACTCCAGGGCTAGACCACATTGACTAGCTCTGTGACTTGGGTAGGATATTTAACCCCTCTGAGCCTCAACTTACTTAGTTGAAACTGCAGCTGATAATAGTTACCAACAAATAGGATTGTTGCAAGAGTAAATGAAATAATATATATAAAACACATAGAACAGCACCCGGCATACGGTAAGTGCTCTATGAATGTTTGCTATTATAGTTGTTGTTGTTATTATTATTATTTATAATTACATGGCTGTGTCCCACAAAACTGGGAGGCCCTTGACAGCAATGGTCATGTCTCACGCAGCCATGTATTCCCAACCTCCACAACCTGGCACTGAGGAGGAGCTCTGTGCATATTTGGAAATAAGCAAGAAACACAGATGTGGAAATCAACCACTGACCTGGCCGTTGCCCAATATCCCTCAGTAAATGGTTCATTAGTTTGGGGATTAAATCTCCATCCCCAAATATATTTTGAACTTTACCAGTACTTTGCACCTACATTTGGAATGAATTTATTGGATATATCCTAGGGATAAGGATTGATAAAAGGAAGGAGAAAGACACGTGAGGGATCTAGGTGCCCTAGGTAAGAAGAAGAACAGACCTGAGCAAGGAAGCAAAGGGTACAGGAATAGGAGTGGCCAACCTGAAGACATATGTCAGTGGCTCACCACGCTTTCCCAGGGTTGGCTCTGTACTCGTGAAATTATATTACGCAGGCTCCTATTCACTTAACTGTGGCGGATCATACCCCCTTCTATCAACAGGATAAACTTGGAATGAGGAAGCAAGCAAGCTAATGATTATTGAGTGCCTAATATACAGAGAAGACTTTTAAATAATGGTCTTATTTGAATCTCACAGACAGCCCTGGGAGGTCTGGGTTATTATCCCCTCCCTACAGATGAGAAAATGGAGACACAGCCATGCATAGTCATAACAGCCAGAACACACAGAGCAATCATTTAAACTCTGACCTCTGTACTTCCCTGTTCTAACCCTTTCTTCCTTGTTTAAGCAGAGCCCAAATGGGGCTCACTCCCAAGGACCAAAGCATTGTAAGCTTAGTGTCCTGGCTTCCTACACCAGGCGGGAAAAGAAAGAGTACATTAACTTTAAATACCATCCATTACATTGCCAAGAAACAAGCACAGTCATTAGCCTTTGTTTCTACTTTGGTACCATGGTTAGAGAAGCAAAGGTGTTGAAACAGGTAAAAGTCTGCCCAGTCGACAGGTGGGAACTTGCATCATTAGGGAACAGATACTGTTGAAAGTTCTATAGTTGGAAGGAATCCAGCGCAGCTGAACGTCAGAAGCAGCGTTCAAAGTTTTATGTAAATTTCCTTTCAGTCACCAAGCTTCCCTCTTGGTTGTAAAAAAAAGGGAAAAAGGAAAGAAACAGAATTTTTTTCTTAGTTTTCATTTTTTTAACATCTTATTGGAGTATAATTGCTTTACAATGGTGTGTCAGTTTCTGCTTTATAACAAAGTGAATCAGTTATACGTATACGTATGTCCCCATATCTCTTCCCTCTTGCGTTTTTTCTTAGATTCCATATATGTGGCACATATATACAATGGAATGTTACTCAGCCATAAAAAGAAACGAAATGGAGATATTTGTAGTGAGGTGGATGGACCTAGAGTCTGTCATACAGAGTGAAGTAAGTCAGAAAGAGAATATATATGGAATCTATATATATATAAATCTACATATGTACGGAATCTAAGAAAAAAAAAAAGTTTTCATTTTTGACTGTGTCAGACTGTGGCCCCAAGACGCCCCCAAAACGGTTGAAATGATCATTGTGGTTCCTACAGGAATTTGGTATTTTCTGGAGAAAAGCGCAGATATATTTATGTGTCTGGAATATATGTACTGCTTTAGGCATCTGAATCATTCATATCCTAGAGTAAAATCTTAGATTGATTTTCAGTGGTGCTTCCAAGGATTTGATAACACAAATCTTCTGTTATTGCCTCATGTGTTATCACCTCTTGATGGGGAAAAAAAATAGAGACTAGAATTTATATCCGCACCTATACAGGCAGGAAACTTGAGGAACTAGGATGAAGCAACTCATCTGAGCAGTATAGATAAATAAAAAGCATTTTTGAAGAAGAAAGAAAAATCATGTCATCCAGGGCCCTATAATCAGAAATCTCAAGACATTGGACGTTACAGCCAACGGTTACCACCATCACGGGGATCCTGTACAGCCTATCCCTGGGCGATGGCCATCCAAACCCTGCTTAACATGCTCAAAGAAGAAACGATGTTTTTTCCTCTTTGTAGAATGCCATATTTCCAAGAAAATATTACCCATGAGCAAGGCAGATCCTCAATAGACATGGAGCAGGCCTGGGGAAGGCTGGAATCTGTCTGCAAGGCAGTGTTAATCCCAGGTGGTTACTGATCAGTGACACGGCTAAACTGATGGTTGATTGAACTACTAAGAAGTCTGCTTCTCCAGTAACGGCTAGGTACATGGCTGCTTCAAAAGCTGAGTCAACACTTCACTCTTGTTCTTGTCACAAACGCTTTATCTTCATTTTTAACCTTATCGGGTTTATATTTACCACCTAAATATGTTGAGTATTTACTGAAATCAGACACCGGTGAAGCACTTGTAAAGCTTTTGCTCGTTTATCGTTACAGTCACCCTGATGAAGGAATACTATCCTCCCATTTTCTGGATGAGAAAACTGAAGGTTATAATTTTACCCCAATGAGGGAAGCAGAAGACCAAAGGAGCCATTAGCAGTAAGTGCTGCATTAGGAGGTACTCTAGGAATCTTTAGAAAGAACCCGTCATCTCCATTGATGGCCTATTGAGAGAGGATGACTTCTGAGCGGGGCCTGGGGGATGAAGGAAGGAGAGGAAGGCTTACAGACAAAGGTAACACCATAATGGAAGGCCTAGGGTCTTGAAAGAAGGCAGCGGATTTGCAGTATTTCTTAAAGGTAGCTCACTGGACTCCCTGACCTGGCTCTCTTCACTATAACCTTACACAGAGCACATATACCTGGTATATACATATTGATAGCCTTCTCCGTGGTTCAGATGTTTGATTTCACAGCACTTGCCCCTGGAGCTGGGTCTTCAAGCTCCCAAGTGTAGAATTAGCTCTTAAACCCCACTTGATGTCATGGTGATAAGGATGGCATTGGCTAATACCCCAGCAGGCAAGGAGACAGATTATTTCAGGAACCAGGCTTGGGTGGACAGAATGCTCAGGCCTTCCAGGTCCTTTCGTAATAAGCAGAAGCTATTCTTTTCCTTCAGTGATACCTGTACTAAATTTTGACTTAAGGCAATAACCGGCTCCACTCACCAAATGGCAATCGGCTGTGAGTATCAACCCTCAGGGAACCATTCCTCTTTTAAGAAGAAAATTCTCATTTAAATAATTACACGTTGGCCTCTGGGTTAATGCAAATTGTAGGATGTGCTACCAGGACTTTTGTGAGAACATATGAGACATTATTAGTCATACTCAACACTTTCTGCTTTAAGCTATTAACCCATTCTGAGCTTTAATTAGGTCAGCTGTGGATCTAGAATATTCTGGGAAGTTTGACACTGAGTTAAATGAGGGAAAAGTAGAATCAGAGAAAAGCAGATCTGGAGAGGTCTTAAGAATGGTCTTCTCTAGAGATTTCAAACTTGTTTTTAACAATGGAAACCCTTTTTCAGACAATATCTTAAAGGGACCCTGAGGTAGGCGTCTGTTATTCCTACTTTGCCTCCTTCTTTTTTTTTTTTTTTTTTTTTTTTTTTTTTTTTGCGGTACGCAGGCCTCTCACTGTTGTGGCCTCTCCCGTCGTGGGGCACAGGCTCCGGGCGCGCAGGCTCAGTGGCCATGGCTCACGGGCCTAGCCGCTCTGCGGCATGTGGGATCTTCCCAGACCGGGGCACGAACCCGTGTCCCCTGCATCGGCAGGTGGACTCTCAACCACTGTGCCACCAGGGAAGCCCCTGCCTCCTTCTTGATAAAATACACCTTAATTTTCTTGGAGAAAACACCCTTACTCCATGTGTATTATATGGGATTGATCCTAACCCAGCTTCTGCCATTAGCAATTCTATCCTGAGACCAAAGCTGGCACAGGAGGCAGATCTCTGAGAAACACAAAGAAATGAACCTCTAAGGTAAATACAGTTAACCTGCTTGATCAAGCTGTACCTGAAGCCAACTGACCATGGACTTCTTAGTTTTGTAAATAAAGAGATTATCTTTTATACTTAAGCCAGTGTGAGTGGAATTTTCTGTTACTTGCAAATGAAAACATTGTAAAAGAGTCTAAAACCCAGCAATATAAAAAAGATAAGGCCAGACTCCTCTGATTAAAATGAGGGTAGGGAACTTGGGGCCCCACTCACAATGTACTCCCTCAATTTCCAAAAGGCTCTGTAGATGGACTCTACAATCTAACTCAATTCTTTTATTTTACAGATAGACAAACCATGGTCCAAGGAAGAAGAGTAAAATATTGGCATCATGCTTGAAGGAATTAGAACGTGAGTACAAATTTTTTGCTTTTTGTTTTAAGCAAGCTTCAGAAACTTAGGATGAGTAGTTACTACTTAAAAATTAGAAAAGATTTTATTGAGGGAAATCATAATAATACAGGATACAAAATAACACTAAATAAGTTATCAATAATTATAGCACAATAACCCATGTAATATGGGTCTCACAATGTCCATAAAAAGCATTGACAGTTACTGCTTTATGGATAGTTGGTCATCCTTCAGAAAAACAGGTTTGTGTAGACCTGACCATGCATCTTATAAACTTGCCAGTGAAATTTCTGGTATGTTCTAATAAAAGTGCACTTTTCCTTTGGGAGCTGGCTTTATCTGATGCCATTCATCATACCTCTTACTGTTGTGCAAAGCTTCACACCATGTAACCTCAACTTTCTCCTGAAGGATATCACTGTTGCAGAAGATATCTTTAAGACAAACTAAAAGAAATTTAACGTACAGATCAAAATTTGGTAGCACAATATGAAAGGCATGTGGTAAACCATTGTGCCATGGTAGACTAGTAAAAGGTCACAATATTGGCAAATTCCAAGTCACAGAGAGGAGAAAGTAGATTCTGGCCATGAATGTATAATTAATAAGTGAGTCATTGCTCTCTTCATTTAAATAAAATTATCTACTTAGAGGGACTAATTCCATAAACCACACTGCCTCTTTTCTCTTTCCAGTGAGGAAAAAAAAAACACAATATAGTGGTTAAATAAACAGATACTAAACCACAATTTGAAAGAACGTCATTTCCTTTTGTCTCTTATCTAAAGATAAATCATTACATGACCCCTTTCTGAAGTTTGAGAAGCATCTGAACAGAAATATGTGTCTTTAAGAGCTTGGAACTCAACTCAGTAGAAAAACCTTTTAATCCTGCTGTTTTGTGGAATGATTGTAATATTAGTAAAAGTACATCCATTCTGCCTAAAAGAGTTTATTTTTGGAGACCCGTATAAATGCTTTTATATTATTTTTTGCTTGTTTTTTGCTCTCTCATCTAATATTTTTGAGTAAAGGAGAGTTCTTAAAAACTTCCTTTGCTTTTAGTGGCAAAGTTGCTGAAGTATTTGAGAAACACTCAAGAGGCTGAGAGTTGTTATATAAAAACATAATATAATGATTTATTCAAGAAAATGCAAGGAAATTAACTTTTCTCCATATACAGAAAGAGTAATTTTGCTATTCAAACTTCATCTTGTTTGGGCTTTCATCACTGAAAGCATCTATAACTAGTTACTAGTGCCAAGGAGTTATTAGAAATGCCGCTTTGGTGGGTTTCAGTAAAATTTGAGATTGTGCAGTTTTTCTGAGATCTAATATCCCACAACAATATGCTGCAGGGTTAACCTACTGCTGCCACTTACTAATTATGTGAACTTGGGTAAATTACTTATCTTTCCTTAGATGACTTTCTCAGTTTTCTCGTCTGTAAAATAGAGCTATGTTCAATACTTTAATAGGGTTGTTGTAAAGATTATATGAGTTAATATATATATTTAGGGCTCTTAAGATGATTTCTAGCGTATGGGAAACACTTAGTGTTAGTCTTTATGAGCATATATGCCTAGTGTAACTAACACTAGCAGGCAGTCTGTACCATAAAGGGCTTCACCTTGAGGAAAACTGATACAGCAAAACCTGATCTCACCATCCAGATAAACATGAGGCTAGTCTCTCAGGTCAGCCTGAATACTCACTGGTTGTAGGAGGCGAGATTCTAAGATTCTTCCAAGATTCCTGCCCCATCATGTATAATCTCTTCCTCTTAGGTGCAGCCAGAACCTTGTATAGGATGGGGTACCACTCTTGTGATTAGGTAACTAATCAGTGGACTTTGAGTTAACCAAAAGGAAGGTTACCCAGGTGGGCCTGACCTAATCAGGTGAGCCCTTAAAGGGACCAGGTCCTTCCTGAAGTCAGAGATAAAATGTGAGAGGGCCTATGGGAGGAGCCTCAAGGCAAGGAACTGAAGTGGTCTCTAGGAACTGGGAATGGTCTCTGGACCACACCCAGCAACATAATGGGGGCCTCGGTCTGACACCAGCTGAATTCTGCCAATAGCCATGTGAGCTTGAATGGGACCCCTTGCTCTAGAGGAGATTACAGCCTCAGCTGCTACCTTGATTTCATCCTTGTGATATGCTGAACAGAGAACCCAGATGAGCTCTGCCTGAACTCTTAACCTACAGAACTGTGCAGAATAAATTGATGTTGTTTTAAGCTGCTGTGTTTGTGGTAATTTGTTACACAGCAATAGAAAACGAATACCCTTGCTAATAACCTCAAGTTGTACCTCATCTGCTGGGCTTATGAGAGGCTAGGAGGCTAGACAGTAAGAGTATGTAGTCATCATTTTGCTTCTCAGTGCCTCCGTGAGGCAAGCATAACTCAGAGAGTCATGTGGCACCAGAGAATGGCCCTGTTCATTTGTGTGGACCTGCCTCCTACAGGGGAGTTTTTGTCACCCCCAAAATGCCTTTAATCCACTCGTATAATCCCCAGAAAACCCTTCCTCTAGAACTTTGTCATCCTTTAGGCGTCTTCTTAGTAGAAATTCCAAGAAACTTTCCCTAACCACTCGCTCTAACTTTGGCCACCTCCCGAGACATCACCAGTTACTTCCTTTGTAGCACTGGTCTGTATGAGTATGTCACCTTACATGGTAAAAGACTTCGCAGACTTGATTAAGTTAAGGATTCTGAGATGAGGAGATTGTCCTGGGTTAACTAGATGTGCCCACTCTAATCACAACAGATACCCTTATAAGAAGGAGACAGGAGGGTCGGAGTCAGAGGAGATGTGGCAACAGGGTCAGTGGTAGGAGCTTTACGATTGCTAGCTTTGAAGACGGGAGATTCCTGGAGCCGAGGAATGCAGGCAGCCACTAAAGGCTGAAAAGAACGAGGAAGCAGATGCTCCTGTAGAGCCTCCAGAAGAAATGCAATTTTGCTGACACCTTGATTTCAGCCCAGTGAAACCCATTTTGGAAGTCTGACCCCCCAGAACTTTAAGACAATAAATATTTATTATGTTAAGCCACTAAATTGGTGGTAACTTGTTATAGCAGCAGTACGAGACTAATACAGAAAGGTAGAGAGACAGAGCCACCTTAGATATATGTCTCCTCTTTATAAAGATCACCTTGCATTGCTTTGTCTATTAGTCAGTGGTGTTAGGTCCTGCCAAGAATGGGAAACATAATTTTTACCTCTAGTAAATCTTTCCTCATCATCTCCCTGCCTCCTCCTTGTGCCTTGGATGTGATTTGGCAGATAGAAACAACATGGGCTTCAGAATCAAAAAACAGTTGAATTCACATCTTAGTTCTGTTATTTATCAGTAGCGTGCATTAGGATAAATAACTCCATCCCTTTGATTCAGTCTTTTCATCTCACTTTCAGCATTGTCACAAGGGGTGGGAAGCAAACAAATAAATCATAACAAAGAAAATGATGCTATTGTTGATAACCAAGGCAGCCTTCCAAGGAGATGGATGAAGAACTCACATTCGTGTGTTTCTGCTCTGGACATCCGTACGATTGCATGGTGGCAGGAGCTGTGGATAGCTCACTTCCTTCTTCACATTAGAGAAGAAGATTTGGTGCCAACAGGCCCAATCTTGGAAGGAAGAAGCAGCAAAGATTGGGTGGGGAAGGAAAGGGGAGGCCGGTAAATGGCAGAGGCAGAAAGTTGTGTGAACTTCCCTGGAATTTCCAGATCTTTAGGAGCGAGTTCTAAATTTATATATTCTTAGCGTGAGTGTATTTTTATAGAAACGGGTAAAGGCAATTCCTATAACCGCTTTGACTTAGGGCAAAACAGAAAGAAGTTTCAGGTGGAGGGTGACCGTGCGAGGGTAAGCCCCTGGGAATTAGTAAAAATCAAGGAAGGACATTAGGCTTCCGTGGACCATGAGATTGAGAATTGAGCCAGGCTTACCCAACTCTGTGAAGCACAAGGCCAGGGCCCTGCTAACGACGCGTGATAGGAATGCCTGGCAAGTTGTTATAGACACACAAACCATTTGGGGATGTTCTGTACACTTTCTCCTCCCATTTGAAACATGTTATCTTCCAAGTTTGTTTACATAAGAGACATGGGAAGCCCTGATGATCTGAACTAACAGGAAAACAGTGGGTTTGACAGGTGGTAATAGCAATCAAGAAGTCCATTCCACCTCCAGGGCCCAGAATTTATCCCTTTTGTTCGCAATCACCTCTCTGCCCTCTGGTCCAATGCTGTCTGCTGGGGAAGACTTAACACAAGAGAGCAGGTGGCTTCACAGACCTCTCATTTGGGTAATGAGTTAGAAATTTTACCTAAATCCAAGCCCAAGGACCCCTCCAGCTGCTATACACTGGAAGTTGACAGACAGCAAACGTGTGTGTGTGTGTGTGTGTGTGTGTGTGTGTGTGTGTGTGTTGAAAGGGAGGCTGAAATGTCTTTGTAATTACAGCAAAACCTGATCTCACCATCCAGATAAACATGAGGCTAGTCTCTCAGGTCAGCCTGAATACTCACTGGTTGTAGGAGGCGAGATTCTAAGATTCTTCCAAGATTCCTGCCCCATCATGTATAATCTCTTCCTCTTAGGTGCAGCCAGAACCTTGTATAGGATGGGGTACCACTCTTGTGATTAGGTAACTAATCAGTGGACTTTGAGTTAACCAAAAGGAAGGTTACCCAGGTGGGCCTGACCTAATCAGGTGAGCCCTTAAAGGGACCAGGTCCTTCCTGAAGTCAGAGATAAAATGTGAGAGGGCCTATGGGAGGAGCCTCAAGGCAAGGAACTGAAGTGGTCTCTAGGAACTGGGAATGGTCTCTGGACCACACCCAGCAACATAATGGGGGCCTCGGTCTGACACCAGCTGAATTCTGCCAATAGCCATGTGAGCTTGAATGGGACCCCTTGCTCTAGAGGAGATTACAGCCTCAGCTGCTACCTTGATTTCATCCTTGTGATATGCTGAACAGAGAACCCAGATGAGCTCTGCCTGAACTCTTAACCTACAGAACTGTGCAGAATAAATTGATGTTGTTTTAAGCTGCTGTGTTTGTGGTAATTTGTTACACAGCAATAGAAAACGAATACCCTTGCTAATAACCTCAAGTTGTACCTCATCTGCTGGGCTTATGAGAGGCTAGGAGGCTAGACAGTAAGAGTATGTAGTCATCATTTTGCTTCTCAGTGCCTCCGTGAGGCAAGCATAACTCAGAGAGTCATGTGGCACCAGAGAATGGCCCTGTTCATTTGTGTGGACCTGCCTCCTACAGGGGAGTTTTTGTCACCCCCAAAATGCCTTTAATCCACTCGTATAATCCCCAGAAAACCCTTCCTCTAGAACTTTGTCATCCTTTAGGCGTCTTCTTAGTAGAAATTCCAAGAAACTTTCCCTAACCACTCGCTCTAACTTTGGCCACCTCCCGAGACATCACCAGTTACTTCCTTTGTAGCACTGGTCTGTATGAGTATGTCACCTTACATGGTAAAAGACTTCGCAGACTTGATTAAGTTAAGGATTCTGAGATGAGGAGATTGTCCTGGGTTAACTAGATGTGCCCACTCTAATCACAACAGATACCCTTATAAGAAGGAGACAGGAGGGTCGGAGTCAGAGGAGATGTGGCAACAGGGTCAGTGGTAGGAGCTTTACGATTGCTAGCTTTGAAGACGGGAGATTCCTGGAGCCGAGGAATGCAGGCAGCCACTAAAGGCTGAAAAGAACGAGGAAGCAGATGCTCCTGTAGAGCCTCCAGAAGAAATGCAATTTTGCTGACACCTTGATTTCAGCCCAGTGAAACCCATTTTGGAAGTCTGACCCCCCAGAACTTTAAGACAATAAATATTTATTATGTTAAGCCACTAAATTGGTGGTAACTTGTTATAGCAGCAGTACGAGACTAATACAGAAAGGTAGAGAGACAGAGCCACCTTAGATATATGTCTCCTCTTTATAAAGATCACCTTGCATTGCTTTGTCTATTAGTCAGTGGTGTTAGGTCCTGCCAAGAATGGGAAACATAATTTTTACCTCTAGTAAATCTTTCCTCATCATCTCCCTGCCTCCTCCTTGTGCCTTGGATGTGATTTGGCAGATAGAAACAACATGGGCTTCAGAATCAAAAAACAGTTGAATTCACATCTTAGTTCTGTTATTTATCAGTAGCGTGCATTAGGATAAATAACTCCATCCCTTTGATTCAGTCTTTTCATCTCACTTTCAGCATTGTCACAAGGGGTGGGAAGCAAACAAATAAATCATAACAAAGAAAATGATGCTATTGTTGATAACCAAGGCAGCCTTCCAAGGAGATGGATGAAGAACTCACATTCGTGTGTTTCTGCTCTGGACATCCGTACGATTGCATGGTGGCAGGAGCTGTGGATAGCTCACTTCCTTCTTCACATTAGAGAAGAAGATTTGGTGCCAACAGGCCCAATCTTGGAAGGAAGAAGCAGCAAAGATTGGGTGGGGAAGGAAAGGGGAGGCCGGTAAATGGCAGAGGCAGAAAGTTGTGTGAACTTCCCTGGAATTTCCAGATCTTTAGGAGCGAGTTCTAAATTTATATATTCTTAGCGTGAGTGTATTTTTATAGAAACGGGTAAAGGCAATTCCTATAACCGCTTTGACTTAGGGCAAAACAGAAAGAAGTTTCAGGTGGAGGGTGACCGTGCGAGGGTAAGCCCCTGGGAATTAGTAAAAATCAAGGAAGGACATTAGGCTTCCGTGGACCATGAGATTGAGAATTGAGCCAGGCTTACCCAACTCTGTGAAGCACAAGGCCAGGGCCCTGCTAACGACGCGTGATAGGAATGCCTGGCAAGTTGTTATAGACACACAAACCATTTGGGGATGTTCTGTACACTTTCTCCTCCCATTTGAAACATGTTATCTTCCAAGTTTGTTTACATAAGAGACATGGGAAGCCCTGATGATCTGAACTAACAGGAAAACAGTGGGTTTGACAGGTGGTAATAGCAATCAAGAAGTCCATTCCACCTCCAGGGCCCAGAATTTATCCCTTTTGTTCGCAATCACCTCTCTGCCCTCTGGTCCAATGCTGTCTGCTGGGGAAGACTTAACACAAGAGAGCAGGTGGCTTCACAGACCTCTCATTTGGGTAATGAGTTAGAAATTTTACCTAAATCCAAGCCCAAGGACCCCTCCAGCTGCTATACACTGGAAGTTGACAGACAGCAAACGTGTGTGTGTCTGTGTGTGTGTGTGTGTGTGTGTGTGTGTGTTGAAAGGGAGGCTGAAATGTCTTTGTAATAATCAACACGTTCATACCTGTTTCCTTTCTTTTTTTTCTCCTTTTTGTAAACCACAACAGTTTCTTGAATCACTTGATTCTTTTATGGGGTAATGAAATAAATAAAACCGACCTTCAATCAGCTACCTCTTCAAGCAGTTAGCTTTATGCACAAATTTTCAAGGAACTCCTCATTGCCCCTTCTGAACTGCTGTGGGAAAAGATTGGAAGGAGATAGCCAAAGGTCAATAATATAGGGCGAGGCACCTGGGCGCCCTCCTCAGCTCGGGGAAAGGTTAATGAATTGCATTCTGGGGACAAAGAGAACTTTGACAAGAGAGAGTCTGGCAGTTTTCATAAGGCAGGAAAGGGGACCATTATCAACTGAGAGCTGGGTGTGCAAACACAATCTATATGTTTATATACCTTCTCCCACCTTGTAGACATTGTTTAAATGGGAGGGGAAGAAAGTACAAGTGTCTGTGTCTTCCCTTTGGAAAGACACAGACAGAAATTCTCATGCTTGACCTGCATCTTTTGTCTCAAGGAGCAGGTGCCACCTTCTCTGTGTTGGGTGTCACAGAGAGAGTTTGAAAGACAGCATCACAACCATCAACATTATTCATTCAACAGCCATTTATTGAGCACTGATTGTGGGACAGTCACTACCCTAGGTGCCAGGCTTACCATAATGAGCAAAAAGTCAATGTCCTTTCTTTCTCCCATAGGACTCTTGGTCTACTCATTGTTGTCATTCAACTTGTCATCATCATCATTGTTATCGTCACTACCATCTCTTTTCTTGTCTGTTAGTGCAATGTTTAAAATTTAAGTGTGCTTTTGAAATGAGTAGGGATGAAAAAAAATGAACATAAAAATAAAGTCTTAAAAAAATAAAACGGTGAAAAATAATCACCTGGAGATTTCATTAAAAGGCAAATGTCCAAGTATATTTGCCATGCTATGAGCTAGCAGATCTTGAGATGGGTCCCATGACTCAAGGTTTTCACAACAGTCCAGAGGATTTTGATGTAGACATTTCATGGCTCTCACTTTGCAAATATAGGCTTATGTTATAGCACTTCAAACATTTTTGTCACAGTCATTGTTTCAAATGTCACAACAGCCCAAGAAAGTAAATAGAATGAGAATTATTATCTCCAATTTATGGATGAGGAAAACAAATGCATAAGGATGTCTATTTAATCTAATTTAATATAACTGGCCTCCAATTTGTTCAAGCTTTGTATTAGAAGTTGTAGAGAAGAATGACATGCACGATGAATTTGTGTTAGAAGGACGAAGAAAAGTACACAAATATTCCAGGTGCTTTACATACTATCTTATCTGCAGTTTACTTTTATATATATCAGTATATACATACATATACATGTATTGTGTCACCTTTATTCTGTTCCTTGAGGGTGATAAATTCATTTATTCACTAATTTATTCATTGATTTTATCTAATATTTAGTGAACACTACTATGTGCCTTGCAGTCCTCTGGGTATTGGGGATACAGTAATGAATAATATACACAAAAACATCTGCCTCCATGGAATTGACATTCTATTTGGGGAAACAGACATTAGGAAAATACACCATGATGTAGTTCATTTATATTTGAAGGGACCTATCCAGGAACAGAATGTATGGCTGTTTGGGACCTATTTGATAATATAATAAATATTTATACAAGTGACAGAATTTAGCCTGAAACTTGCTTTGGTCAAAATATTCTTTACAGAAGTAAGATTCTTGAAGAGTAGATTAACAACGCCCATCTACCTTTAATTGTCGTAAACCATTGTTTACCAAAATAATCTAACAATTGTAAACAGCCAAATTGGCATATCAATTTGTAACAGATTGTCTCATTTCATCTTTACAGTAATGCCATGGTGTAGATAATATTATTATCTCCGTTTTACAGTTTAGACATTTGAGGCTTAAAGAGGTTAAACAGTTTCCTGATGCTCAGTTATTAGGTATCGAGTAGTAGAGCCAGGATTGAAACTGGTGTGTTTCCATAGCCTGAACTATATCCACTCCACCATCCTGCTCTAGGAAGATCTCAGTGTCACAAAATCTATATAACCCATCTCTCAACACTTCCCAGTGGCCTTGGGTTTCAGTTGGCCATTCTCTTTCACACGGGCAGCGTTCATCTTTACCTCTGTGCCTCCTCTCCAGTCTTCTGCCTATCAAAGCCAGTTTAAGGTTCCCTTATCAAAGAACTTTCCAGGACCAATTCTAATTGGTGATGATCATGATAACTTCTTAGTCTATATTAAATCTTGTCTCTCCTGAGTAACTAACTGAAACTTCCCTTGAAATTAAGGAATATTTTTCCTACACTTTTCTAATATCCCACCGCACCTAATATGATACACTGCATACAGAAGGCGGGTAACCTTTGTTGCTTCAGTACATAAATGTTAACTGCACTGCTTAGAATCACATACTAGATGCTCAGTAATAGTTGCTTTCTTAGCTAGAATTTTCACAAGATTCTGAAGAGTACAATGGATGTCTCTTTCAATTGAGATGATTAGAAGTAGAAAATCAATGAGAATTCAATTTTTAATTTAAGCTATTTTTATTCTAAAGAGCTATTATTTACATACTCATTTTAATATAAGGCTTAGAGACCATGGAACAAGAAGCTCATTTTCAATATATAATGTATGCATCTAGAAATCTGAGTCAGCAATGAGGTTATCTGAGGCCAAATTGGGGAAATATTCGTCGAGGGAGGTCCTGGATAGCATGGGCAGGATTGACATGGAGCACAGAATGTGGGAAGGAGAGAGTATGCATGGGGCCAAGCTTTCACACATTAGGTTTTCTCTTTTGTATTACGAACAAGTTAGAGGAAGAAGTGGTGAATGAACCATATACTAAGCTAAAAGAGGTCATGTAAGCAACCCCCTGCTTACTTTGGAAACATAAATCATATTTCATATCTTGTCACTTCTCAATGACTCTTGCGCACAGCGAATGTCATTTGATGGCATTGAAACAGACAGATTTGGCAAATATTGATTAGTCACACGTAAACGTGATAGACTCACAGCATTTAATATATTCATATACGTGTGTCTCAACATGTGGACCTTGTCTTCCGAGGCCAATACTAAGAGAAATGGCTCAATAGGGGATTTTATTAATTTATGAATTTCCTTAAATTAATGTCTTAGTCAATACAGATTTATCACATTCAGGTATATGTATTTGAAAAGAATAAAATTATCTGAAATTGGACTGTTGTCGATGTGGGAAATATGTTCATTCTGTGAACAAGTATGTACAATATAATTACAAAAAGCCACTGTCTAAGCTTCATGCAGACTCATGAGGTCAAAAAACATTATAGCAGTAAAAACTTAAGAAAAAAGTACTTGTGTGAGACACACCCGGGTATGTACACACACATACATACATGCATGTTAAACTCCTAGAAACAGTGATTTCATGATGAAAGCACTTTGGGCTAAATTTGTTTCTCCTTCTGAACTTTTAGTTTTCTCCTTTCTAAACATGGGGATAATTTTAATTGTGTCTATTTCAAGGAGATGTCAGAATTAAATGAGATGGTATATATAAAAATGCCTAAATCATGCGGGACCTGTAATACAGAGTTTCCACCTCTGACCTCTCTTTTTGTCTCTGTTGCCGCTTATCATGAGTCTGTCTAGCCTTATGCTCTTCTTTCTGGAGGAGCCATAAGACGTAGATAAAATCCTACCCGCTGCCAAAGACAATGGTGTTGGGGAACCAAAATGGTTCGTAAGCAGCTTAGAGAACTTCAGGGGAGAGGATGTAGCCAAACATTCACTCATGCACTTCGTGCTTTTATGTGTATAAAGGAGAAGGTGGGAATTTTGAAAAGTGCTGGTTAAGGTTTCTTCAAGGTTTATCCTATTAGACCATGACCAGCAAGGATTACAGATAAGATCTCCAATGAGCCAGAAAAGTCAGAATCAGGTCATTGCCACACTGGAGAGATGCCCTGAAAGCAGGAAGCCCCCGAGGAAAAATGATGGCAGCAAGTAGGCAGGAGAAAGGGCAAGGGATTCGCTGGAGCCAGGCTATAGCAGTCCGATGACAGGAACTAGAGAAGCACACCAGCAGGAAAGGAATCTTCCATCTGAGCCCAAGCTACATGGCCTACTCAAGTCCTGAAGCTCACAGATGCTACCGTACACCTTTGCAGCATACCCAGGTGTAAAGCGCAGGGTAGGTAAGGAGCACTGTGCTTGCCTCAGTGACATGGATAGCAATATCCTGACCTAGTGGAGCGAGCACTGCACCAGCAGCCAGGTGAACCAGCAGCCAGAGGCCCAAGATCGAATCCCCCTTCCACTTAACAGCTCCATAATATTGGGCAAATAAATTCCCTTAGTGCCCTTACTTGCAAAGTGGGGATCGTCACTCTCTTTCATACATCGTGTGAGATCCAAAAGAAGTCAATATGAAGCAGCATAGGTTAGTGGTGAGGAGTGAAGACAGGCTGGATTCAAATCCCAGAAATCCCAGATCCGCCACTTACAGCAGCACGTGATCTTGCTGAGTGCAGCTATTCTTCAGAGTCCTCATCTGCAAAGTGGGATAATAAGATGCCTTTTTCACAGAGTTATTGTGAGGATTAAGGGTAACCGGCAGAACATGTGAAGTAATTACAAAAGAACCAGGCCCGTCGTAAACATTCCATAACTGTAATGCGAGCTGTGATCATCGGTGAGAGCACAGCTTGTGCACAGGTGATGTGGGAGCCCAGGAGCCTGGCTTCGGAATCAGACAGCCTTAGGCTCTGATTCAGATGCCACCCTTAGAAGCTGGATGACTGGAAGGAAATTACTTAACTCCTCAATATCAGGTTTTTCATGTGCACGGTGGGCATGATAATTCACTGTTCAGGGCGTTCTTGTGAAGATTTGAAATAGCCTGTATCAAGCAAATGGAATATGGTATATTTTCAATAAATGGGAGTTATTATATGTAACAATAGGGTAATAGACGCATCTAGAAAGTATTACTATTAGAATTGATCTTGCTGTCAAGTTCTTTCCGAAGCAAGATATGACTTCTCAGATGCTAAAACTAGGGCACTCTTGAGTCCATATCAATGAGGTTGACCAGTACAGCTGGGAAATTTGAGAACCTCATTTCAAGCAAGCATAAATGCATCTTTCTTTACAGAAAACTTGATCAGAACAGACCGATTCACACAATTCATCCGTCCCCGGTGGTTTGTATTTATAGTGGCACTTTGCCCAGCCCTCTCTTCTCTCTGGTCTCATGTGTCGGTGAGACTGATGAGGAGAACATCAAAATGTCCTGGGAGCGAAATGCCACAGGTAGCCTGAGGACATGAGCTGTGTCTCCTGTGGGCCTCAGACCTCAACAACACTGCCGCTGTCCTTCCCAGAAAGGCTGGAAGGTGGACAAGGGCCAGCTGGACTCAAATGCCACGAAGCAGACCAAAGGGTTGCAAATGGGCCAGGAGGAAGCCTAGAAGATGGATCTCTGAGAAGGTGGCTGGCAGTGCACTCTCACAGTGCTCTTCAAAGCACTGGACTCATCCCAGCTCTAAGTGCCAAACACCCAAAGGAGCTAGCAACGCACTTCTAACTCCTTGTAGGGAGTCGTGGCTCAGAGGATCCACAAAGGAGAAAAAGGGCCCAGCAATGGCTAAGTTCCTTGTATGTGGCAAGTACCCTATACCTCGACCCCGTGTGGTCCCTACAACACTTGGGTCAAGCTCCAGTCATTACCCCATTATACGCAGCCTGATACGTCGTGAGCCTTCAACAAATGCTAGCTATTATTACTGTGTTGTCATCATTCTTATTACAGATGAAGAGAATGAGTCTCATGTCTGTGAAGTCGCTTACCCAGGGTCATATAGTTCGCTAGTGACAAAGCTGGGTCTCAAACCTGATTATCTACTTCCAAAGCATACGCACTGGCATCAAAGCCTGCAGCCAGTATGGCTTATTAGACGCCTTCCCTGCACTGGGGGCCATGCCAGGTGCATTGGCAGAGACAGGTAACTCCTACCTCCCCCAAAACTTTAGAGTCTAGTTTAACAGTGTTTTTCAGACTATGAGTCTTGGCCTTCAATAGTTCATGAAACCACTTTGAGGTCATCACAAATTCATTTTTAATGATATAGAATCAAATTTAAACAAAGAATGCATCTTACATAATTCAGCGATGTAATGACACTAGTTTTAATCATGTATATTAACGTATATGTGTATACTGGATCATGACATACAAAATATAGCTAATAAAGATAATGGTCAGAAGTATTTGAAAGCCATTAATCTAGCAGATCTGCAAGCAGCAGACAGAGATTTAAGTGGTACAATTACTTGCTAGCAAACTCTTCTCATTGGTCTCTTTGGGACTGCAGGGTGCCCTTAGTGGTATCTCCAGTGGAGGGGAGGGCTCATCATGGCCCACATCAAGGTAAGGGCATCACAGGACAGGCTTCATAGATCAGACTTCTGAAATCCATTTTGAGCATCACAGTATACTGAATCCAATAACATAATATGAAGTGAGTTTTGAATCAACCTGGGGTAAATCCATTTTTTTTTATTCCTATGTGGATATTTGTTTCCAATTTTTTAATTTATTTAAAAGGTTTTGAAAATTTAAGTATAGTTGATTTACAATGTGTTAGTTTCAAGTGTACAGAAAAGTGATTCATATATACATATAGATATATAGATATTCTTTTTCAGATTCTTTTCCATTATAGGTTATTACAAGATTTTGACTATAGTTCCCTGCGCTATACAGTAGGTCCTTGTCGTTTATTTTATATATGGTAGTGTGTGTATGTTAATTCCTAAATCCTAATTTATCCCTTCCCTCCTGCCTCCCCCCTTTGGTAAGCATAAGTTTGTTTTCTATGTCTGTGAATCTTAAATCCAATTATTTTTATTTAACATTCAACTGACATTTTTTAAGCCCCTCTGGGTACCAGTCACTGTATTAGGCACTGAAAAGAAGAGGTTCAAAAGACAGGTACACTGTTGCCTTGCCCTGGTAGTCCTCCCAATTCCTTCCACAAACATGAACTGAATCCCTTTTCCGTACTAGAACCTGAGCCAGGCACTAGGAAGATCAAAGCCAGACCAAGCTGTGTTGGAGCTTGAGGCCAACGGAATTTTAGCATAAGTTGTTTTTTTTTTAACATCTTTATTGGACTATCCCACCCCTCTAGGTGGTCACAAAGCACCGAGCTGATCTCCCTGTGCTATGCGGCTGCTTCCCACTAGCTATCCACCCTACGTTTGGTAGTGTATATATGTCCATGCCACTCTCTCACTTCGTCACAGCTTACCCATCCCCCTCGCCATAGCCTCAAGGCCATGCTCTAGTAGGTCTGTGTTTTATTCCCGTCCTGCCCCTAGGCTCTTCATGACATTTTTTTTTTCTTAGATTCCATCTATATGTGTTAGCATACAGCATAAGTTTTTAATTGCTGATTTTTTTCCAGAACACTAGAATGGCTGAGAAATCAAAACACAGAAGTGTTAAAACTCACATTATTTTAGGTTTAAATGTTTTATTTATACCCCAAACTGAATTTATTATAATTTTACCTTCCTCATTTTATTGGAAGCAAACTCATCAATAACGTTTCAGAATCAATTCCTTGCTTATCTCATTTTCAGCTGGGAGAATTCCTATGTCTGACAATTTCCCTTGACCAAGTAATGATCTTAAATAATTTTAAATTAACTTCAGTTTACTGGTCCTGTCTTTATTTTAAACATTGATATTATGTTCACTGTGGAATGTTTGTACTAATTTTGATTTTTTAAAGTCATGCATTAAAATAGTATTTACCTTGGTAATTTATATCGCCCACCCTCTTCTCACCAAATATTGTGCCCACGCAAGCACCTTACTGGATCCACACTAGTCCTAGCACTAAGGGATCCACAAATGAGTTAGGACAGAGCCTTTCTTTTTCAGCTTTTGTAATCCAACAGTAGACTCGAGCAAGTAAACACATACAGTTAACGTTTCTTGAGCATTTGTTTAGTGTTGTTCTAACTACTTTACATGTATTAATTAATTTAATCTTTCCATCGATCCTGTGAGGTGGTTACCATTTATTATCCCCATTTAAAAAAAAAAAAGAAATTTAGGCAAAGAGCATTTAGGAAACTAGCCCAAGGTCACACAGTTCTAGAAGACAGAGCCTGAATTTGAACTCAGAGAATCAGCCTGTCTCCAAAGCCTAAGCCATCAACCGTGGAGTAGTTTCTAGGTTAAGGCAGGAGGTCGTGGCTTTCAATGTAAAGGATCACCTGCTCAGCTGGAGGAACAAAAGTACACATCATAGTATGTCACCCCAACAGTTTTAAACCCAACTGTTAAGAAAATAAAACGATTAATAATACTTTGAAAGCAGTGTGTAATCTACCCCCAGATAATTTTATTTCCTTCTTTTAAGAGAATTATCTTCCTTCCATGAGACATATGCTTCCCATTCCTAAGGTGGCTAATAGGACTCTCTCTACAAAAGTGTAAAGTAATCAGAGGGTTTCCTTAGCGTGACAGTGTGCTCCCAAATCAGCCCCTCTTCCACAGTAAGTGGCCACACTGAATGAAGCCCACCACATGGTATCCGTGTCTCTTGCATATTCCATCACACCTATTCATTCAACAAATATTTATTAAGCATCTACTGTGGGTCAATTTCAGAACCCACCGTCTCCTTTTTAAAGAAAATATAAAATGTCTTTAAAGCATGCATATCCAGAAGTCTATTTTACTCTGAATTTCCCTGAAGAGATCCCTGAGGAGGAAGCAGTGCTAATGCATGAAGCCATATGCTCAAATAAAAAACTATATATAACTCACATCTGTATCATGGCTTATAGGTTACAAAGTGCTTTCATATGCATTATTTCATTTGCTATTCATCCTCTAGAGTGTCTCAGGAGATAAGTAAAATTAAAACAACACTAATTTAAAATACTCTAATTAAAGAAACCTAAAATGACAAGCATTAGTAGTAGATAAACACTAATCGTTACCCCACTGAGGAAGAGTGTTTGAAAAAAAAAAAAAGTCATGCATCATGCTTTCCCTGATTAAGGAAGGAAGATAACATGCTTAAGCCCTGCCACTAACCCCTTGGGTGATGTCAGGTTAAGACATTAAACTGTGTGTTTCAGTTTCCCTATCAATAAAACGAGTGTTCAGTCATGTGCCAGTTCATCTCAGAGAGTGGTTGTGGGAATCGATGATGATGCCCTTGACAGAAACTGTTAATATTTTCATCCCTGCAGCCCCCACGCCTCTCACAGTTCCTGGTATGTGGAGGGTAACCAACTTGGTGATGATGGACAGACAAATAAATGACCAGTTGAACTGGCTTCCTCCGCCACTGTCCCTTTAAACGAATTTGCACAACCCTCCCATCACCTGAAGCTGCTTGTGGGCACTAGCCTATGAAAGGTATTTGCCCAGGGCCTTTGCATTTGCTGGGGCTGCTGCCTGGTATGCTCATCTACCAGTTCTTTACCTTCCTTGTTTATACTTGTAATTTGGATCTCAGCTCAAATGTATTTTCCTCAGAGGGATCTTCCCCAATATTGCCTGCTCAGTCCTGTTTTATCAATCACCCTGTTTTATTATCTGAAGAACTCTCAACACTCTAAATGATCTTATTAATTTTTGTCAGTTTATGTATATGTTATCTGTTTTCCCCCTTGAATATCAGCTCCATTAAGGCAGTGTATCAGTGTCTCTTATTCACTATTCAACCCTCAGTCCATCCATAATATGCTGCTGGTACTTAGTAGCACTTAATAAATGATTATTGGATGGATTATTGGTGGTATATTAGCCTATACCTCCCTTCCAAGACCTAATCGTCCTTTTTTTTTTTTTTTTAATTTTCTGGCTCATTTGACATTATTGTCTTGGTTGGTCCCAACACTTTTTCTAGGTCTGCCTATGCATTTGACAAAAGCCTTTGAACTTTCTTATCAATATTATCCAAAGTAAATCCATCATTCAGTAATTTTCAGAACTCTACAAGTAAGAGAACTTTCTCCTTCTTCCCATACCCCATGAAACTCTCACTGGTCAGGCTTATTCCTAGATTTTCTGTTAAGAGAGGAGCTAGTAATAAATGGATGGATGGGTGGTTGGATGGATGGATGGATAGATAGGGCAGACAGACAGATAAACGAGTGATGAATTTGAAAATGCTTTCAAGGTTTTATGGCCATTTTCACCAGTTGGGTATTTGTTAAAGTTCTTTTGTTTCTTCTGTGAAGGGTCCTCCTATGAAAAGAGAATTGCCGTTATCCCAGAACCCCAACACTACTCTGTTTTTTCAAAGATTGTTCACAACTGTGTCTTCAACCACTATTCTGATAGTCTGTGGTACATGTACAGGCTGAGTTTCCACCTTGAGTTTAGAAACAACTGACCGATCAAAACAAAAATTTCAAAGCTGCATCTGAAAGTCCAGACATCAATGTTATTACTAAAAAAGTTCTATTGGAGGCTGTGACATAGATGTATCATTGCGATAGGGTTTATTCCAATTACCTACCGCCGTATAACAACCACCTCAAAATTGGTGACTTAAAACAACAACAATGATTTATTTTACTCTTGAATCTCCAGCTTGGGCAAGGCTTAGTGAGGACAGCTTGCCTCTGCTCCGTGTGGCGTCAGCTGGGGTGGCTCAGCTAGGGCTGGAGGATCCACTTTCAAGACAGTTCATCCACGTGATGAACAAGTTGGTCCTGGGTAGTGACTGAGCTCAGCTGAGGCCGTCAGCTGGGAGTCCTGGACCCCCTCCTTCCCACATATTCCGGTAACACTTGGTTCAGACCTGGGCTACATGTCCCCCAAGACTTCTCCAGGTGCCTCCCCTTTCGGGTGAGTTGATGCCAGTGTTTCCCAACTCCACTCCGTTCCTCATCGCCCCACTCAGCTCTTCCCCTCACCAATACCCACATTTTCTTCCGACCTGGACACTCCTTTTCTCACATCGTTTCATCAACTCCCCGTCACCCAGTCTGTGAAGAACAAAGTTCCCAGCCTTGCCCTTCTAGGCCTTCCATTTCACCTTCCCAAATTTAACTCCCAGGTACTTTATAATCTATCTAAACTATATGATTCAATTTTCTGAAAAAAAAAAAGCTCCCTTTTTTTCCTCGTGTCCTGACTTTGCTCTTGATATTCCTTCTATGATAGATTAATGATAGCTACAAATCCTTCGCTACTTCTCCCATGAAGAGGGGAAGTCTGCCTTGAACATGGGCTGGCCTTGATGACTTGATTGACCAATAGAGTATAGCAGAAGTACATTTCTGGGAAAGAAATTTCTGGGATTTCCAAGGCAAGATGAGAAGGAGCCTTGCAGCTTGTCTGGGCTTCTTAGAATGTATGCTGTGAGGATGCTTTTTCTTAGAACACTCTCTCTCAAATCCCAGCTGCCATGCTGTCAGGAAGCCCAAGCCAGCCTTGTGCAGTAGATGCAAGTAGAAATAATGCCCGGCCAGCCTCCAGCTGTTTCAGCCATCCTTCCAAGACACCAGACCCATCCACACTGAGTGAGCTCAGTCTCAGTCAGTGCTGCTTTGAGCAGATGTGAGCAGATAAGCTCTCCTCAATTCCAGCTGCACAAAATAGATATCATAAAATGGCTACTTTGTAAGCTACTAAGTTTTGGAGGTAATTTGAACATAGCTGTATGGCCAAAGTAAGGCCAAGTTTCCGAAGGAAATCCCATGACAAAATTCCTCAATCAGAGTTTTAAAAGTTTATGGACAAGAAGTTTTCATTGATACTAAGTGGTGCAAGACAGGCTTCAGGAGTATTTCAAGCATGTGATGCCTTTATGTATCTTGTGATAGATGAATGTGTAGAGCTGGCAAGGCGTGGGCAATAGAATATTCTTGGGATAATGGTAATAGGAGGAAACGGTGTTATCATGTTAGAAGTGAGAAGCCTTCAAATGACCCCGTATCGAACAGCCTGTTTCACAAAACGTAAAAGAGAATCATTATTGCTTATTCTTCGTGATAAACATTGTAATTAATTTTTATAATAAAGATGATTTCTCCTTCTCAGATGCTCCTAAAAAAGCAAGTGTAGATTGTTATCTGTTATTCTAAGCTTTTCTCTTTAACCAAACTCTGCCTGCTGCTTATAATTTGCAATTGATTATGGAGGTTTACACATTAAAATTGAGAATAATTTTGTCATATTTGAAAGAGGCCCAAGGCTACATTATCTATTTCCCTTACCATTAGCAATAATCAACCCAAAGAAGAAAAAGAAAGAGGAGGAAGAAGAGGAAGGTCATTCAAAGTGGAAGTGCTTGCTTATAAATAAGATTGTGTAATTCTTTGCCATTTTTCAAACCCTAATTCAGAAAATTAACCTTGAACTACTTTTGCTTTTTCACTCCCTATCATGTGAAGTGAAACACTATAGAAATAAAACACAGAAAGCACAAAGTAATTTTTAGCATAAAGCCTGAGTACAAAACAAAAACTCTAAGCATGCTTTGAATACCGTTGTAGAAATAAAATACCAGAATCTAATACACATACATTCATATATATATATATATATATATGCCCCATACACGTATACATACATACATACACATACATCTCAATATTTACCATTGTTGAAGTCCTCTTCATCAATCTCAACAGATCTCAAGGACTCTGTTTATTCATTCATTCTTATATGTATTCATTTAATAGTGCTGATTGTCTCCTACATGTCAAGCCCTGTGCTAGATGCTGAAGATACCATGATGAACAATACAGACTTTGACCCCATTCTCCTAGATCTTAAAATCTAATGGGTAGACAGAAGTTAAACAAATATTTAAGCAAATTTTTATTATAATTTTTGTCATTATTTGGGTGTGATTTATCAAAGAAATTGTCAACCAATGGTGCAGGGTGTTATAAGAAGAACACCAGAAACTTCTAGAGGATTACAGAAGGCTTCCTTGGGCAGAACTGTAGGTTTCTCTTTTGCAGCATCATTTGGCTTCATAACAACCAACAATTTCAGTCCATTTCTTCCTTTTCCTTTTTGCCTTAACTAGATGGGCTGCAAATAGTAGGTCATTAGCCCAGGCCTCCCGTGCAGCGAGGTGTGGCCATATGACTCAATTCTAACCAAAGACACGTTGAAGGGCCTTTGCTAGTCTTATGGGAGATGTTTTCTCTACCTTGTCAAAGTAGATAGGCTTAAGAGGGGAGGTCTCCCTCCGTTCTGCCTCCCCTCATTTGCTGACTTTGACTTCAGTTGGCCACAGGAGACCACCATTTTGCAGCCATGAATGAAAAGGAAGGGGAATTACATCAGTGGTGGCCTAGAGCCCTGATATTCTCGAGCCACTGAGCCAGCACTAGACATCTTGCCATGTGCAATAATTATGTCTTAATTATTCTAGCTTGGCTATTATGTTACTTGGAGTTAAAATCATTCCCAGCTTCCAGCTCCCCAGAAAAAGTGACATTTAAGCTGATCCTTCTGAATTACTATATTCTCTACCCTACTCCTTAAGTAAACCCAGCATCTTATTTATATCTCTCCTACAGCATGCATTTCCTTATATCTTGCATAATTGCCAGTTATATAATTTTCTAAGTTCCTCTGATAGACTATTGTCCTCCAGGGCAGAAATCATGGTATAGTATTCTTGATATCTCTAGGGCCTAGTAGAGTGCCAGGCTGTACTCAGTTAATAACTATTTCAATAACTGCTCAATTGAAAACTGCTGAATTAAATGAAGGTAGTGATGATGGTGCCATTATTAGCGGTAGTGGTGAACGTGGAGCAGCTAAGATGTAGTTTTGGGTGGATGAGTTACTGGTGGTGGTGGTGGTGCCGATGGTGGGGGGATAGTGGCAGTGATGGTGGAGGTATGGCAGTGATGCAGGGGGTGCGAGTCAGGGTTCAGTAATGGTGGATGTAGCAGTACCAGCAATCGTGGTAATACAGGTAAGGGAACTTTCGAGCCTGGATCAGAGGGAGAGGTGCTAAGTTATCCAGGAGTGATATCATTTTGATAATGAGGGAAAACTTGGTGACAGCCCTGATTTTCTGTCTATGCCACAGTTTTTGGGAGGAAACATTACACATTCTCTAACACACTTTGGGATCTGATGGATAGACAAGCAGAGGCTACTGGGAGAAATTTTGTCAACCACCAGAAAAGATGGTCTCTGGAGTGTTCTTCTAGTTGATCCTCCAAATTCCTCTTTGCCCCAGGACTTATGTTTTTGAAGGTACTGAGCAATGAATAGGAAAGAAGAGAGAGCAGCAGTCACACCGAAAGTGACTTCCCACTCCTCATCGTCTCCTGCGAAGAAAAGAAATTCAAGGAAGAGGGTTTCTTCCAAAGAAAACATCCTGGGCACCCAGGCAGCCTGCTTTGGATCCTCAGTAGCCAGCAAGCTGACTCACCGACATTCACGCAGCTCCCTGGAGCCAAGGAACTGTAATGAGAACATTCCAGGCAATCTAATTACCGGGGCTGGAGGGGGTAGGGAAGTGGAGGTTGCCCATGTCTGTCACTTTCTAGAAAGCAGATTCTGAGAATGTCTTCCTGTGTGCTAAGATTCAGACCTCACTCCTCCAGCAGGAAATGTTCTGCCCACCGCATACACAGACTCGGGGAATTAAAATGCATCGGGCTGAGTTGAAAGCTTATTGTACTTAAGTCCACAGAAATTCGGTACTTTTCAAGCTTCTTTACCCTGCACTGTATTTAAACCACGTCCCTCCCACTTTTGTTCTGTAAATAACTATTCCCAAATCCAAACTGCCTATCGAACAACAAAGCAATGATTCAGTTAATAATTATAAACTCGAACAATTCGACACACACCCACATGCAAAGGAACTAGACATCACTTGCCTGAAATATTTGACCATGATACAAGAAAGCAAACAGGGCTACTTGAACACGACAGTCATGTTGGGATGGGAGAATTGTTGTTTTTGAATGAAACTTTGCCTAGGCGGTTCCAGTTGATTTTTTCCCACACAAGCTCAAGCCTACATCTCACAGAAGCATTAGATCTGTTCACTTCCTTGTGCTTTGCTCCAAGAATTAGTGAGTCATGTTTTAAGCACAAATTCTTAACATAGGTGCTACCAGGGAACAAAGGAAAACAAAACGCCTCATTCTTTTATTCATCCTTTGAAAGGAAACTCATGGCGGAAACATTTGTATAACATTCCATTTGTGTAACAGGAGAAAGATCAGCTGAAGGAAAGAACAGTGCAGCTGTGTGTTTTCTTTTCACACGGCTGCACCCCTCCTGGCCTAATCGGTTTATAACACCCTATCACAGATTCTGGGCCAGCCAGGAAATGTGAAGGACCATCACAGGAGTCAATGAGGTGGAGGGGCATACACCAAGAGAGCCGAAGTCATTCAGCAGGGATTAGGAAGTGGTTCAGTGAAGTGCTTGCAAGCACGGGCTCCAGAGTCAGGCAGCCTGGAGTCAGATCCTGCTCCTTACTGGCTGTGTGGCCTTGGGCAGGTTGCTGAACCTCTCTGTACCCTAGTATTGTCACTGGCAAAATGGGGATCATAAAATCTACTCCTATATAACCTATATAAAAGTGTGACTGATACATGAACCAAGTTCAGAAAAGCCCCTGAGGTCCAATTCTGACTTCTCCTCTTGGCCTGGCCATTTTAGTTCTCTTAGTGTCAGTTTCCTCACCTTTCCCTGGATCTCATACATTCAACATTGATGGAAAAATTGCAGAAGTGTTCTGAAAATGGGAAAGTCATTGGGCACCAGCCATAGCTTGATGTTAACCAAGCATGACTTGCTCTGTGACCATGAAGGGAAAGGAATAAGGATGTAGGCTATCTGAACTTCTTACAGCCCTTGTATCTTGGAAATGTTGAAAAACCTTTATTTACCATCTTCAAGTCAGTTTATTAATGTCCTATTTTCTTGATCCTTTTCGTAGTGGATGATATGTTAGACAGGGCTCTGGATGCAGACAGGCAGGTTTTTTGCTTTTGTTTTTTTTTAATTTTTTTTTTTTTTTGGCTGCATTGGGTCTTCGTTGCTGTGTGCAGCCTTTCTCTAGTTGTGGCAAGCAGGGTCTACTCTTTGTTGCGGTGCGCGGGCTTCTCATTGTGGTGTCTTCTCTTGTTGTGGAGCACGGGCTCTAGGTGCGCAGGCTTCAGTAGTTGTGGCATGTGGGCTCAGTAGTTGTAGCTCACAGGCTCTAGAGCGCAGGCTCAGTAGTTGTGGTGCACAGGCTTAGCTGCTCCGCAGCATGTGGGATCTTCCCGGACCAGCGATCGAACCCTTGTCCCCTGCATTGGCAGGCGGATTCTTAACCACTGCGCCGCCAGGGAAGCCCGACAGGCTGGGTTTTAATTATAGATTTTCCACTTTTCCACTCTGTGCCCTGGAGCAAGGGAAGTAAATGTCATTTTTCCCTTCAGCGGGCTCACCACGATTAATCTCAATCTCGTTCATTGGTCTTTCCAAAGAACCAGATTTTGCTCCTCTTTGTCTTTTCTATTGTATCGTTTTCTATATCGTGAATTTTTCCTTTTGCATTTGTCAATTGCCGTGTACTCCCTTATGATTTACCTGTCTTTTTCTGGACTCTTAATTGGAATTATTCATTTATTCTCAATGAAATAATTAAAACATGTTAGGCTATACATTTCCCTCTAATTATATGTCTATATTCAATGGGTTTGATAACAAGTAGTCATCCTTTCATGGATTCCTAGATAAGATTTAATTTCTATTTTTACTTCTTTGCTCCTGGACTTGGACAGTATTCTATACTTTTCCAGTGGTTAAACTTTTAAAAAAATATATATTTGCTTTGGTTTTCTATTTGTTGGGCATATGAACTTTTGGTCCTTGATTCTCAGATTTACTGAATTATGGTCAGAACATTGCAACTTTAAAAATCTCTATTTTTGGAAAATTTTAAGGTAGTTATTTTTTTGTGTGACAAAATATGTACTGGGTTTTTACAACTGATACTGGATGAACAGAATCGTTAGTATTATCTATTTGTAGGCTCCTTGCGTATATTAAATCAAACCTATTTGAATCATTCAGATTATCCATATCTTTCTAAAATTTTTTGTCAAAATTTTCTGTCACGTTCTGAAACAGGCAGCTTTATCTAGTGATATTTCTAGGATGTCTTTCTGTTTGAGGCACAAAGATTCATGACACATCTTCTTCCTTGATTTTTCATCTTACTCTTACATAACAAGGCTCTGATGGAACACTTTGGACTCTGAATTCATCTTTACTGGACTTACCCACCCTTAGCCTTAATTTACTCAGCCATAAACTAGGACTAATAGTGCTGCTATTGCAATGTTGTTGTAAAAATATACAATGAGAGAAACATGATCGAATAGCCAGCATAGCAGCCACTGCACAGTACACATTACCTCATTTTAGCTCTCTTCCTTCCTGCCCTGTAAGTTTTCTCTTAATCCCAAGAATAAAATCTTGAACATGGAAAAAGCCCTCCTGATTTCTATTTATGGCCCCTTAGAGACCAGATCATTGGTATTCTTCTTTCCTATTAACTACCGGGCTATGGGTTTGAAAGCGGAGTATCATTACATCATTCTAGACAGAAGCATGGAAAACGGGTGTTCTAAGCTGGATCAAGGGGTGTTTTGTGAAACAATGCAGTCCTTGTTCCAATAGGTAAAGGATGCGCTGGAGTATCTGGGGTAGTGATGCATCCTGGAATTTCCCCTTTACTACAAAAGAGATGACGTAGGTACGAAATTCCAGGCATCTTGCCCATCTTTTGTAATCCATTCTTCCTTTCTTCTCTCCTCTGGTTTCTTCAGATTCTACCTCCACAGCCCACCTGGCTTAGAGCACTGATGCTTTCACAAGGTTTCCTCCTTAACCTTCCCAGCAGATATGACTGTTCCAAGGGAGACTGAATCACTGTTCTGGAAAATGAAATGAAACTACACACAATGCTTATCAATATCAGAGAAATTCTTTTTGGTGACTCACCCAACAAATGAACCTCTGCATTTTCATTTATATGCGTTGCTCATTAAATATCCGTTTAGCTGCTTGCTCTCTCTCCTTCCTTCCCTGTGACTATAAATACCTCCACAATGTTAGGTCTCTTAAGAATGAGAAATGTTGCTTAGTACAAGAGATACAACACTTGTTAAACAGTTCAGTTGGCGCCTCTATATATCATCACCTTGAGTTTTCACAAAAAACCTAAGAGAAGGTACCGTGTGCACCGTTCTGAAGACAAATCTGAGGCTCAGGAAATTAACCCACCAAAAGTCTCACCTGGCAGATCTAGGCACCTAAACCCTTTCTGCTAGGCTCGAACCCATGTTCTTTCCATTTGATTGTGCCATCCTCCCACAAAGCTCCCTTGGGCTTTAGGAGAGTGCAGAGTGAATGTGGAGTGTTAGCCCGAGTCTCCTCTCGGGTAAGTCCCCTACACACGAACTTCCGAGTTTCGAACTTTCAAAGATGCAAGTGTGCGTTCGCACGTCCAATCACGTAAGTTAGTTCACGTGTCTGGCATACATTGTCCCGTGCGTGCATCCTCTACAAGTGGTTGTCCTTTACTGTACAGTACTGTAAGCAAGCCTAAAAGCAGCAGTGATGTAGCTGGTACTGCTAAGAAGTGCCAAGAGCCAAGAAAGGATGAAGACAAGGGGAAGAAGAAGTAACTGAAGAACCGAAGAGATTCACGATGCAGGAAACAGCAAGGGGATTTTCTGTATCTGAGGAGGCACCGTTAGTTTTTGAGGCACAGGAGCCAAACGTAGAACGGTATACAAAAGTTGCAGCAGCCGTTCAGCGTGCAATCCAGTGCCACGTATCATCTGTGACAAGAAAAACAGAGCTACTACCCGGACGTCACTGGATCGTTTTTCAAGAGGGTAGATAGAGTTGAACCCAGCAAGGAACCAGAACCTGTGCCATCAACGTCAGGCGTGAGTGAGACTGCAGCTTGCCCTCCGTCTCCTATTGCTGAGGATCCTTCAGCTCTACCACCTCTCACCTCCTCTCCCCCTCCAGTCAGTAACTCTTCTTGCCTGTTCCCTCGATGCCAGCCCCTGTGGGCCAGCTGTTGTACTGTTCTACTGTACTTTTCAAGGTACTGTACTGTAAGATTAAAAATGTTTTCTTTATTTTTTTGCGTGTATTTCTTTTTTAGGTATTATCTGTGTGAAAAGTTTTATAAGCCTATTACGGTACAGTACTATATAGCCGACTGTGTTAGTTGTGTACCTAGGCTAACTTTGTTGGACTTACGAACAAATTAGGCTTACGAACATGCTCTTGGAACAGAACTCGTTCGTATGCAGGGGACTTCCTATAATTAGAGTTGGTCAATTAGCCTCTTTTTCAGGAATATAACAGAGGGAGGAGTCCCATTAGTTCTCTAATCCCTTTAAGACAGCCATTTATGGTCTCAGATGCTCATCTGGTCCAAATGCACATTTTGTGCTGTTTTGTTTAGTGTAAGGATTGACAGTCTTCAGAAGTAGGTGCTATGTTTCAGATTCCTGTTCTTTAGCAAATTGGTGGGAAGATGTCGTGGTAAGCAGTCTCCAAAGATGACACTACCTGTTCCTTCCCTCCCTATATGCACTTGTCGTCCTGTCCATCAAAATGTACTATCTACGTCACATCCCCTTAAGCCTGGGGAGGCATATCGTAGATGCATCCGTTCTAAGCCTTGCCTTTAAGAAGCCTGGCAGCTTCTGCTTTCACTCTTGAAGCTAGCAACACCGTAAGAAATTTCATTATCCTGAGACCACCATGCTTTGCGAAAACTCAAACTATTCACATGGAGAGGCTGCGTGGAAGAGAAGAGGCCCTGCAGACATGAGAGAATACGTTTCAGATCACACAGCCAGCCACAGACATCAGCTGAGTGCAGCCAAACGAACGGCCTGGCTAACGCTATGTGGGGCAGAAGAGCCACGCAGCTGAGCCCAGGCCACCTACAGATTCATGAGAAATAGTTAACCATTTTTGTTTAATTCATTAGGTCTCGGGGTGTTTTATTACACAGAAATGTACAACTGAATGGATGTTTAAGTCAAGAATAGGCAGAGGAAAACCTTCCAATCTTCCATAACAATTCACCAACAGACAGGAGTTTGCAACTCTGACGGGCGTCAGAATCACGTGGAAACCTTTCTAAACTAGAGATGCTCAAGGCCTAATATAGATATTCAGAATGCAAAACTTAAGCTTGTGCATTTGTACGCTTTTCAATTCCCCAAATTTGTGCAATGAGCAGTCACTGTAACCCACAGAATGGGAGACTCATTTACTTTAAGAAGCGCTTCTTTTAAAATGCCAATTCCTTCCGGGAGTGATAAATCAAGCAGATGGTCGCAGGATTATATCCCTAATCAGATTGTTTTCCTAACTCCTGGCTAAGATTAGCAAATGTAGCACATGAGAGAGCTCAATATGGAGCATGAACACACCTGAGCTGGATGCTGTTGCTCAGGTCCCCCAGAGCTGCCACGTGAACAGTCTAGGGTCCGCTTGTGTCCAGCAGATACCTGGAAACCAGAAGACAGAACAAAGAAGACAGTGGAGAACTGACAATTACGCCCACACCGATGGGAAGTCACTAAAAATCACCCCAGGGGTTACCTTTGAAGTGTGATATTTACGAGCCTGAGAAGTGATTATGGCAGTTACTACATGGGACCATGCTACAGATCGATCCAGATAGGAATATTTGTGTTCACATCTGACCTTCCAGGAGGCCAAAATATGAAGTTGTCCTGATCCCTTCATCCTAGTTGTATAAATAAAATGTGTCTAAAGATCTAAAGATCTAAAACCCAGCAGGACTCAGGGTTCAGTATTGAAAGCAGAGAGTTGAAGGGAGAAGGCTTGTCTTGTAAAGCGGTAAATAGTAGGGGAAGTTCCTGTGTCTTTCTCTTGTCTTTTTCACTTCATGTTTCCCCCAAACTGGCCTTAGCATCTTCCCTGCAAAGCCTCACAGGTTGGCTGCTTTTCCCTAAGGAGTGTGAGTCAGCGCTCTCTGAGAGCTTTTCACTTTTACTCTTTTCTTCCCACTGACTCTGTACTAAGACACAGCTGGGGGTTTCATGCCCCCTAAAGAAAGGAAGTGAAAGGTACTGCATTTCCTACAAAGCTCAACTTATCTATGTGAAGAGGAAAACCTATAATTCCTGAAACTTCTTTACTTGCAGTGTTGCTGAGTCAGTAAGAGAGAATTAGCATGTGTTAAGCACCGGCTGCATACTAATTGCGGTACATACATCATCGTATTGAATTCTCACATCCTCTGAGTCTTCCTTCTTGAAATAGATTTTATTGCTCCATTTTATAAATTGAAACACTGAGATGAAGAATTTTGAGGTAACGTGCTTAAAATCACATAGTTAGGAAGTGATAGAGACCAGATTAGAGACCAGGTTTGGTGGTCCTAAATCCTATTTTTCTAGCCAAAAAAACAATTGTTTTTAATCCATTATTTCAGGGTATGGGGTGAAAAGTTTTCAGAAGGTCATTTTGGAATCACACAGACGTAGCCTAATGCCCTGCTACTCCAAGTGCAGTTCATGGTCCGGCAGCCTCCACCTCGCCTGGGATTTCAGTGTGATTTCAGTGTGGTCCACCGGCTAACCTCGCTGACATCACCTGGGAGCTCGTTAAAAATGCAGCATCTCGGCACCCCCTGCCCCATAGCTACTGAATTAGTGCCTGCATTTTAACAAAATCCCCAGGTAACTTAGTATACACATTAAAGTTTGAGAAGCACTGACCTGAATTAAAGTCTTCTAATTATTTGAACCTGGTACTTCACTGAATGTCGACCTCTTTCTAGACCCAGTGCTACTCAAATACTTGAATTCCTAGAGCCTTAGAACCGCACAACAGGCGGACCTTGAAACCCAAAGAGGCAAAATAGCTGGTCTTAGGCATCCCATTAAATAGTGGCAGAGTCAAACCTAAAATACTTCCTTAGCAGGTGCCCAATTCCTGTCGTTTCGTCAGCCATCATGTATTAAGCTCTTCGTCTGAGACAGTCACCTGGCTCAGTGCCGAGGATTCAGAGACTATTGGAACCGTCTGTGTCCTTAGAGAACGCATGGTCCACTGGGGGAAACACACACAGGCCCAGACAGTTATAATACAATGTAGCAGCGCAGTGAGGTAGAGAAGTACAGGGTATTGTGAAGTCACCAATGGGAGACACTTAGCGCTTCCCGGAGGAGGCCTTGCCTTCCTGAGTCCCTGCAGGGCACTACTGCATGATTAATTGACTTACCAGCTCCCTCCTCTCTCTTTTCTTCACTCCACACCGCCCCCCTCCCCCGCGCCGTCACCATTTCCCCTGGGAAAAGATCCCTTCAGCCACTCAAATTCCTACGTTTCCCTTCAAGGCTTTTCCTTTCTGCACATCCTCCCGATCCACACGTTCTCCTTTCTCTCAACATCCACAGCTCTTTTATTTACTAACAGTTCCCAAACGTGACTGCACATTTAACAAAGGAGGTTTGAAAAAAAAATGGCCCTTCACACAGACGTAGCCTAATGCCCTGCTACTCCAAGTGCAGTTCATGGTCCGGCAGCCTCCACCTCGCCTGGGATTTCAGTGTGATTTCAGTGTGGTCCACCGGCTAACCTCGCTGACATCACCTGGGAGCTCGTTAAAAATGCAGCATCTCGGCACCCCCTGCCCCATAGCTACTGAATTAGTGCCTGCATTTTAACAAAATCCCCAGGTAACTTAGTATACACATTAAAGTTTGAGAAGCACTGACCTGAATTAAAGTCTTCTAATTATTTGAACCTGGTACTTCACTGAATGTCGACCTCTTTCTAGACCCAGTGCTACTCAAATACTTGAATTCCTAGAGCCTTAGAACCGCACAACAGGCGGACCTTGAAACCCAAAGAGGCAAAATAGCTGGTCTTAGGCATCCCATTAAATAGTGGCAGAGTCAAACCTAAAATACTTCCTTAGCAGGTGCCCAATTCCTGTCGTTTCGTCAGCCATCATGTATTAAGCTCTTCGTCTGAGACAGTCACCTGGCTCAGTGCCGAGGATTCAGAGACTATTGGAACCGTCTGTGTCCTTAGAGAACGCATGGTCCACTGGGGGAAACACACACAGGCCCAGACAGTTATAATACAATGTAGCAGCGCAGTGAGGTAGAGAAGTACAGGGTATTGTGAAGTCACCAATGGGAGACACTTAGCGCTTCCCGGAGGAGGCCTTGCCTTCCTGAGTCCCTGCAGGGCACTACTGCATGATTAATTGACTTACCAGCTCCCTCCTCTCTCTTTTCTTCACTCCACACCGCCCCCCTCCCCCGCGCCGTCACCATTTCCCCTGGGAAAAGATCCCTTCAGCCACTCAAATTCCTACGTTTCCCTTCAAGGCTTTTCCTTTCTGCACATCCTCCCGATCCACACGTTCTCCTTTCTCTCAACATCCACAGCTCTTTTATTTACTAACAGTTCCCAAACGTGACTGCACATTTAACAAAGGAGGTTTGAAAAAAAAATGGCCCTTAACAGTCCCTATGCCAGTATGTGGAAATGATGCCAGGACAAGAGCATTTTTTTCATGGCATTTGACATAATTCCAATGTACAGCAAGGGTCAAAATGGGAGCCTTACTTAATCTTAAGCTACTCACTTAATCCTAGTAGCTTGCATTACAGAGATGTAGAGTTTACAAAATGCCTCCACTCCCAACATTTCATCGGATCCCCACATCAGCCCTACAAAATATCAAGTGAGAGATGGTTATCCCATTTTACATATAGGTAAACCGAGTCCCAGGAAAACCATGCCCAAGTTGCACCAACCGTGGACCCACATCTTCTGACTCGCCCTGTTGGGTTTTGATGATAGATCTACACATGGAGTTAGGAAGAAAGGAAGGCCATGCCTTTCTCTCTGAATGGCCCCCATCTCCACCCCGGGGCTAACACACGTAAGATACTCAGCACAGGACAAAGAGGTTAACTCCAACCACTCCTCAGAAGTAGCAATTTTTACAAGAGGTCAGGAAGGTGTCTCCACCTGAGAAAGAGGAACTAGGAGTCAGTATAAATCAGAAGCCATATGACCAGACACACTTGAGAGAACTCTGTGAGAAAAGGGAAGGATGCAAATAGCCTGGGGTTTTGGAACTTTCCTCAAAATGAATCAGGAGTCACGTTCTGATGAGAAGGGCAGATAACAGGGTCCTGAGGACTGAAATGTTCTAGGGTTTCATTTCTTTCCGCCCAGTGGCCACCTGTTATTTTGGCTCACCAGTGCTCTTGTGAATGGGTCCCTTCTTACCTGTCTTTGCTTCAAAAGCAAACACGGAAACATTTGTTAAGCTCCCCTCTCTCCATTACTGAAAGCAGCCCAGGAAGTAGGGCTGACTAAAAGAGGCCTCAGCAAACATGAACTTGGGCAGGAAGGGTTTTGGAGTCGGGGGCTGGTAGAAAAAAAAAAAAAAAAATCCTTTATTTATTTATTTTTTTAATTTCATCTTCGCTAGGTTTCTTCCCTCCTCCGCATCTACTCGAGAGCATGTTCTATGTCTATTCCATTCCTCTCTTCTCGGGAGAAATGTTCATTTTTCAGAAGAGAGCAAGACGGGGCATGAGAAGGGGTGGCAGGATGCCTGCCTGCTGCGGGGAATGAGATCCCATCGGGTGCACAGGAGGGCTGACGTGACACAGTCAGCGGATCCGCAATTCTGGGGCACTCAGAAGGGTATTCCTAAGGGGAGCATGTTTTAAACCAGCAGAAAATAAATGCTGCTTCAAAAATAAGCCTCTCAGGCTGTGACTTTCCTGGGTCAAAGCAGCCTTGTTATTTTTTCGGAGAAACGCCGCTCCAGCGCACGGGGGCTGCTAAGGCGCTGACTTCAGAAGGCGCTGGGTCCTCATTTTCATAAATAAATAAACCCTCGCAGGCCTTTGGAATCTGGTTATATTCGGAACAAAACTAAATATAGGGCCATTTTCTGAAACCATGTGACCAACCCCAGTCTTTTAACCTAATTTTGTCTATTAGAGAAAGGCGTGCTTCCAGGGCTGTGATCAGACATGTAAACCGGCTGGCAATAAATATCCTGGGTTCTCTTCTCTTGTCTGGGGGAGAAGTGGGGACAAATGACTTCTTCTTGATTAAACAAACCGGTACTTTACCTTTCACCTGGATAAGCTCCCTCCTCTTTGGTGTTGCTCATTTGTCTTGAATAGGACACAGTCCTATTCTAAGAGGAAAGCCTAATACAGCCATCTTCTGTGCCGCTAACTGGCGGGGAAGTTGGTTTCTGTCTTAGAAAACTTATCCAACCCCAACTTGATTATAGTAAGTCCCCTACATACAAACAAGTTCCATTCTGAGAACACGTTTGTCAGTCCACTTTGTTTGAAAGTCCCATTTGTTCGTAAGCCCAACAAAGGTAGCCTAGGTACCCAACTAATACAATTGGCTATATATTGTAGTACTGTACTGTAATAGGTTTACAATACTTTTACACAAATAATACATAAAAAACAAACACACACGCAAAATAAACATTTTTAATCTCACGGTACAGTACCTTGAAAAGTACAGTAGAACAGTACAACAGCTGGCGTACAGGGGCTGGCATCGAGTGAACAGGCAAGAAGAGTTACGGACTGGAGGGGGAGGGGATGTGGGAGGTGGTAGAGCTGAAGGACCGTCAGCGATAGGAGACGGAGGGCAAGCTGCGGTCTCACTCACGCCTGTTGTCGACGGAACAGCCACTCACGTCTTTGAAAGTTTACACCTTGGAGGTTCGTATGTAGGGGACTTACTGTATTTTAAGTTAAAGAGTGAAGGCAACTCTATTCATTGACCAGATGCTGATTTCCTAGTGTGATCATGTTAGACGGATAACTTGATCAACAGGACAGATGTCTTTCTTGCCCTTATAAAGCTGTTCGTCCAATGGGTAGGAAGACATTAGTACTCACACTGTAAGTGACCTAAATGGCATTGGGCTAAGTCACTTGGAAAAGGACTGTGAAGACATAGAGTAGGGACATAGGTTGGGGGTGACAGTAGAGGCTGGAGGTTCAAGAAGCCCGTTTCTGAGGTCAGGATATTGCAAATGAGGTAAGAGCGGCCACTGAAGAGAAGCCAGGAGGGCAGGTGTTCTAGGCAATGGGAACGGCCCATGTGAATGCCCTGGAAGAAGGCCAGCCCTACCTGGACACTAGCGGTGGCAGTGATAAATGCAAAGGGAACTATGCGGGGCGTGTGATGGGAACGCAGGGGAGGGATACCAGAGTCCAAGATTCCCTGGAAGAGCCACACCTGAGCCAGGTAAAGAAGGCAAGATGAAATGTATTCTTAAAGGAGAACTGGCCGGGTTGGAGAGGTGACGGGGACCTGGGGGATGAGATGAAATGTAAGCTGATCCTTGTGGCAGGAGTATGAAGCTGGGGTAGTGAGGGCAGAGATGTGAGACCACTCCGTGGAGATGTGGATGAAGTGGGGAGAGAGACTAGGACAAATTGCCATTTCCTGATGGCTCTGAGGGGACAAAATTGGAAACAAGGACTCCTGTTAATGGAAGAATCATGTCTCAGACTTCTCTAGGCTTAAAAACATAACTTAAAAACCCCCTTTTTCCTGGAGGCTTTTTTGAGCGCACATTTTATCTGCATTGTTGTTACTGACTCAGCGCTTCATAACTTTTCATTTCTGTGGGACCTGTTCACGCTCCTAGCCGCAGCGGGGCCCGATGGTGGAGATGCTGTTTATTCTGGCTTGTGGCTAAACTGCAAGGCAGTTGTGAGAGAGGTGGATTCAATGGTATGAGGAAAGGTGTAGCGTTGGAAGGCTCTCCTGGAAAGAACTGCCAATGGCAAGGTTGGAGGAAAGAAATGGAAGGGAATAGGCATCAGTCTCTTCTTTCTCCCCTTGCGCCCAGGCAGCTGAAATCTTTGAGAAAATCCAGGAGTCCAGCTGCCCTGGCTTTTGCATGCCCCCCCGCCCCGGCCCCGATCCCCGCAGCCGTGAAAGCAGCAGTATGTCCTTCCTCTAAACATTTCTCCCCATCTCAGTGTATCTTCTGTCGAGAAGGTCACCAGGAATCTCCCAAGATTACTCAAGGGATCTTTCTAAGGATAGGATATAATCACACCATCCCCCCAGCCAGTATTCGGGAGTAGGTCCTCATCACCAAAAAGGCAAACTCCAAACCCCTGATCTAGCCACTACTGCTTCCCCATCTTCATTTTCTGTTAAAAAAAAAAAAAAAAGTAAAATCTTACTTTTCCATCGACTCTGTCCTAAAGCATTTATTCTTTTTCTATGCTATGGCCCCACACACGGCAAGCACTCCCACCCCTGAATGCTGTTCCTCACGCCTGGAGCAAAACTCCATCCTCACCCCACCCCTTTCCTCCATCGGTGTCGCTATTTGCCTAGAGAAATCTTGCTCACCATTAGGTCAAATGTCACCTTTCTCGAATTCCTCCAGTTACCCTTAGGGGTTCCTTGCCCTGTACTTTGGGTAAACCCACATTAGAGCAATGTCACGTCGTAAAAGAATCAGGGGAAGATCCAAGTGATGTGGGACATGAAGCTTTATGCAATTTTAGGGGCTTCTTTTTAAGGAAAAGAACAGAATTACAAAATGGGACACAACTTATTCGGGTTAAAATATCTTCCTATTGCAAATTTTATAAGTACATATGGATCATGTGAACCTATTAATAGGGATGTGGAAAGGGTCCATGGGTGTGAGGGGTCCTGAATCCTAACCTCTGGGAGCTGCACTGTCAATCTGGCCGCGACTGTAGTTGTGGGTTATCATGCCTGGTCCCCCTGGAGACTGAGCTCCTTAAGACAAGGGACCATGTCTTCTTTCTCTCCATTTCTTAAGAGGCCAGCTTTATGCCAAGTCACATTTCACAACGTCATATGACCTTTCTCTGGATTCTCTGAAAATTATATTTGGTTTGAACTAAAGTTCCTTTTCTTTTTTTTTGGAAAACCTGCATAGGAAGGACATGATGGTTTTACAGAGGTGAACACCTGACTGTGAGGGAGAACTGAGAATGCCCACGGAAGAAAAAGGGAAGAGGCACGTGCAGACTTAAAATGTGCCTTGCCTAATGACATCGCCACTTGACGTTTAACAGGTAGCTCAAAGTTACCATGTACAAAATGGAGCTGCTGATCTTCATCCCCAAAGCTGCTCCTTCTAGAGTCTTCCTCATCTTAGTAAATGATAACTCCATTCTCCCAGTTATGTCACATTAGGCAAGTCACTTGGCACTGCTCCCAAGAAGGCAACACATTAGGGCCTTTCCTCTCATAGTAAAGACTGAAGAATACCAGCCATTTACTATTAGTTCGTGGGCCAACAGCAGCTCATGAAGAGTATAACTCTCTGGGTTATGATAACCAGTTTTCTATAATGGGGGTTGGCAGGCTTTTTCTATAAAGAGCAAGAGAATAAACATTTTCTGCTTTGCAAGTCAGATGGTCTCCATTGCAACTCTCATTGCGTAGACAATAGGTGAACGAATACGCATGAGCATGTTCCAATAAGACTTTATTTACAAAAGCAGGTGGCAGTGGACCGGATTTGGCCTATGGGCTGTCGTTTGCCAACCCCCGCTCTAGGCCACAGACTGGAGGTTCAGGAAGAAGTATGTGATGTATACTAACCCTAGTGTTATTCTCTTTTGGACGAGAATGCATACATAGAGAGTGTCGAGAGAAGGTTCAGGAAGAAGTGTATGATGTATACTAACCCTAGTGTTATTCTCTTTTGGATGAGAATGCATACATAGACAGTGTCGATAGAAGGTTCAGGAAGAAGTGTGTGATGTATACTAACCCTAGTGTTATTCTCTTTTGGACGAGAATGCATACATAGACAGTGTCGATAGAAGGTTCAGGAAGAAGTGTGTGATGTATACTAACCCTAGTGTTATTCTCTTTTGGACGGGAATGCATACATAGACAGTGTCGATAGAAGGTTCAGGAAGAAGTGTGTGATGTATACTAACCCTAGTGTTATTCTCTTTTGGACGGGAATGCATACATAGACAGTGTCGATAGAAGGTTCAGGAAGAAGTGTGTGATGTATACTAACCCTAGTGTTATTCTCTTTTGGACGGGAATGCATACATAGACAGTGTCGATAGAAGGTTCAGGAAGAAGTGTGTGATGTATACTAACCCTAGTGTTATTCTCTTTTGGACGAGAATGCATACATAGACAGTGTCGATAGAAGGTTCAGGAAGAAGTGTGTGATGTATACTAACCCTAGTGTTATTCTCTTTTGGACGAGAATGCATACATAGACAGTGTCGATAGAAGGTTCAGGAAGAAGTGTGTGATGTATACTAACCCTAGTGTTATTCTCTTTTGGACGAGAATGCATACATAGACAGTGTCGATAGAAGGTTCAGGAAGAAGTGTGTGATGTATACTAACCCTAGTGTTATTCTCTTTTGGACGAGAATGCATACATAGACAGTGTCGATAGAAGGTTCAGGAAGAAGTGTGTGATGTATACTAACCCTAGTGTTATTCTCTTTTGGACGAGAATGCATACATAGACAGTGTCGATAGAAGGTTCAGGAAGAAGTGTGTGATGTATACTAACCCTAGTGTTATTCTCTTTTGGACGAGAATGCATACATAGACAGTGTCGATAGAAGGTTCAGGAAGAAGTGTGTGATGTATACTAACCCTAGTGTTATTCTCTTTTGGACGAGAATGCATACATAGACAGTGTCGATAGAAGGTTCAGGAAGAAGTGTGTGATGTATACTAACCCTAGTGTTATTCTCTTTTGGACGAGAATGCATACATAGACAGTGTCGATAGAAGGTTCAGGAAGAAGTGTGTGATGTATACTAACCCTAGTGTTATTCTCTTTTGGACGGGAATGCATACATAGACAGTGTCGATAGAAGGTTCAGGAAGAAGTGTGTGATGTATGCTAACCCTAGTGTTATTCTCTTTTGGACGAGAATGCATACATAGAGAGTGTCGATAGAAGGTTCAGGAAGAAGTGTGTGATGTATACTAACCCTAGTGTTATTCTCTTTTGGACGAGAATGCATACATAGTGTCGATAGAAGGTTCAGGAAGAAGTGTGTGATGTATGCTAACCCTAGTGTTATTCTCTTTTGGACGAGAATGCATACATAGACAGTGTCGATAGAAGGTTCAGGAAGAAGTGTGTGATGTATACTAACCCTAGTGTTATTCTCTTTTGGACGAGAATGCATACATAGACAGTGTCGATAGAAGGTTCAGGAAGAAGTGTGTGATGTATACTAACCCTAGTGTTATTCTCTTTTGGAGAATGCATTAAAAGAAACCACGTTGAGAGCATCTCTTTCTCTGATAGTTGGTTTCTTGCAGTTCAGAAACACAGCAAGCCAGTCAGAGCTACTTATGAAGTGTCTGCGAAGTACCAGGCCCTGTGCTAGGCCCTAGAGGAGCAGTGAGAACAAGACTGACTGGGCATCTTTCTGTCCATTGCATGAGTAGGCGTGTGTTTATTGTCCATCACATGCCAAAGCTGTATGTGAGGGCCAGGATTCAGAACTGAATAAGACAGGTGGTCCATCTGTCCCTCCGTTAGTCCATCCATCCACCCATCTACTCAACAAGCAGTTACTGAATTTCTATTATTATGAGACATGTTGGCAGGACTCTGCAGAACTGATCATCCGTAACCAAGCCACGGCTCCTGCCTCCATGTGGCTTACCTTCTAGGGAGGACATAAGCTGCATGCACTAATATCCAGGCTTTGCGGGGAAAGGTGCTACAAGAAAAGGACAGATGGGGCGCTGTGGCTGCTCAGAGCTGAGCAGGGTGACTTCCAGCTGGAAGAGATCAGGAAGGCTGACACGGTGGTATCTCGTATCCTGTTAACCCTTTAAACTGACACACGAGCCTATGCAAGATTACAGGCAGATTCGGAGAAGACAATGCTCTTTTGTACGCGTTACCGGCCCTCAGGTCCCACGGGGACAAGCCTTGCACACACTGTGGATTCAGAGTTCCAAGAATGGCCCTTCTCCTCTCCCAGCAAATTTAGCTTACCTCTCAGTTTGCCTTTTGGCAAGACGTTTCCATATTTGTCAGTCCTTGAGTTGGGCACTAAAGAGAGTTGTTATTAGGCAAAATAACAATAGTAATAATAATTCTTGCAATAACTCTGTGCAGAGGACTTTTATATCGGTTTGGAAGATGGGGAAGCTGAGGTCAAGAGATATAAGTGCCTGGCCCAGCAGCATCACAGAAGAGAGGAGAGCAGACCTAGAACCCGTGTCTTTTGACTAGCAGTTTGATTGCCAGTCTTTAGACCAACAATCTGGAGTTCAGTTTGATCCTTCTCTGATCTTGGTCCACTGAGGCCAGCTCCCTGCTTGACATTGCTTTCTCCACTGTATTTCTCGAGATGTCTCTTTCTGTTTCACTCCCACAGCCAACGCAGCAAGCCAAGATCTGTAGACACCATTTACTGGGTCAGAAAACATTCATCCCCTGACTACAGGGAGTTTACAATCGATTATTCAGGGCTTTAAACGGACTTTCCCACCTCTCTCTGGTTTGTTTCAAATCTACCAAGGAGACAATATTAATAAGCCACCTCCTTAGGGTAACTTAAGATACATTCTCTGATTATTTACTTTGTTCCAAGCACAGTTCTGGGTCCTGAGGAAGAAAAGTTACAAATTTACAGATCTCATAGTTTACAAAGCATTTTCCTTAAGTCCCAAAGGTTTCAGGACAAATAACAAATCTCAGATGAATTGGTCACGAGGAATCTGAGCAAAAGAAACCTTAAGGAACCAAGAAGAAAGAAAAAAAATGGGTTTTCTTAAAGAAAGTAGTGACTGAAGAAGTTTTGTGCAGCCTTCATCATTCCCAGGCCTGCCCCATCGGCCAGGCAGCAAGAGGAGAGGGAAGGGAGAAAAAAGATCTCATTCCCAATTCCAAGGCAAGATTAGGTACAATATAGCTGCAGAAAGACCCAAGAAATGAGCGGACAAGGCCTGGCCTGTCACCTGTGCCGAGGAGGTTAGCACCCTGACCACCCTCTGTATTCAGAGGTCAGTCAGCAAAGGTGGTTGGTTATGATAATTAAACTGGTTTTTAAAATAGGATTAATTCCAAGAAGGTGGGTTGACCTCTGGGAGAATTTCTCATAGCAATCACTTCATGATTGATTGGAAATATCTGCAAATACACATGCCCTGAGAGGTGAATTAGGAGTGTGTGTTGCTGCTTTTTCCCAGTGGGTTGATGGGTCCTCGTTCAACTGTTTAGGCGAGAGTAGCATTGAGGAAGAAAACATTTTTGAGGAAACACAAATAGCCTGGGGGTCTAGGAAGCGCCATCCATGCACGAATGGATTCCATGGTTCTAGGATTTAGGGGGTTATAGAGAGCATAGATAGAAGGCACTGCAGAAGAGGAGAGTAAACGCAGTAATGATTTTAGGTCATTAGGATTGATTTGGGAGAGAAAGAAAGTTAGCAAAAATAGAAAGCAGTGTTACCAAGTTTGAACTTTATCTTCCTAAAAACAGTGCTTCTGTGGGCAGAGTTCATATGCTAGAGTAATGCATCATAATGACACCCTTGGTGTGACCCCAGGGAAAATATCTGTGCCTCCTTGAGTTCTCAGCAGAGTCTCCTTGGACATTCAGAGAGCAAACAAGAGGAGACGGAAGTACCCTCTTTCCTATTATGCTGTCTGTCCAGAAACCCACTTTAGAGGCTACGGTCTATGACAAATACGCTCATGCAAATTCTGTGCTTGCTTTTATGCTCCATTTCTTTACCAGCTATATAGCTAAGCAAAATGGAACAAGAAATAGTGTCGTGGGAGAAATAATATTGCTGGATTAGATACAGGCCACCTTTATATAGAGAAAAAAAGTTAAACTTTGGTACTGCTGAAGAGAGTCTGTTTGGGTTTTGTAGACTTTTATATGATACTGAGATTGCTGATTAAGAGGATGATGCCTGAGTATTATCATCTTGGTAATAAAGAGTCCCAGAATTAAAGGGGATAATACAGTGCATGCGGAGGTCGGCAAACTGAGGCCATGGACCATCAGCCTGTTTTTGTCTTGTTTTGTTTTATGGTCCTTGAGCTATGATTTTACATGTTTGGCCTTGATGTTGCCTGTTGGCCCACAAAGTCTAAAATATTTACTGTCTGGCCCATTAAAAATTTGCTGACCTTGTTATATTGAATATGTATACTGCTGTTTATATTGGATAAGAATGTATAAGCTCTTGGGTCAAAAAGGTCTGGATTTGAATTCTGTCTAAACACAGCATTCATTCACTTGACAAATACATACCAAGTATATACTCTTTCTCACTTGTCTTCCAAGATGCCACCCTCTCCTGGTTTTTCTTTCTTCCTCATGTGCCACTTCTTTTCAACCTTCTTTGACAATTTCTCCTGATCTTCCTGATCTCTTAACACCAAATCCAGAGCTCAGACCTTGTACCCCTTCTCTTTCTCATCTGTACTCACCACCAGGTTGGAGGTCATTCTTTCCCATTGGGTTGACCTACACGCTAATGACTTCCAAATTTATATTTCTAGTTCAGACCTCTCCTTCGAACTTCACAGTCATAAGTATGTGTCTTCTTTAACATCGCCACTTGACGTTTAACAGGTAGCTCAAAGTTACCGTGTACAAAATGGAGCTGCTGATCTTCATCCCCAAACCTGCTCCTTCTAGAGTCTTCCTCATCTTAGTAAACGATAACTCCATTCTCCCAGTTATGTCACATTAGGCAAGTCACTTCTTATACTTTCTGAGTTACAGTTTCTCCATTTGTAAAATGGCACTGTACCCATCTCAAAGTCAGTGCAGAGATCAGATGAGATAATGTAAGGCAAATGCTTCTCATAGTATTGGGTTGGCCAAAAAGTTCGTTCAGGTTTTTCTGTAAGATGCTACAAAAAAACCGAATGAACTTTTTGGCCAACCTGGTACTTGCCATAGTTAGCATTCAGTAAGAGTAAGTGATTAAAGTGTAACCTTTCAATTCTGCCATCCTAATGTCTCTTAGAGCCATCTTTTCTGTCTTCTTCTCAGACCCTTATTGTCTTATCCCAGGACCATTACAAAAGTCTTTTCAATGGTAGCCTCGATTTAGTAGTAAAATAGTCGTCATAGATAATATTATTCTTCACACTTAAAAATGAGGAAAACTAAAATCAGCCAAGTGTGACCTAGTGCCACAGCTGTGATCTAAACCCGACTGAAAAGACAGTGTTCTGTATCCTCCAGTATTCTCCACGCTCATCCCCTGGAGCGTAGCCTTCAACCCTCTTACTCTCAGGTGAAGAGCAGAAGCTAAGAGGCTGAATATGATAACCAAGGAGGGCAAATGAAGCCTGAAAAGCAAGCAGGGCTCCCCAAACTGGGCTGACAGATCAGAGTCCTCTGGAATTTTTGTGCAGATTCCTGAGCCTTGCCCTGGAGTAACTATATCAAAATTTCTATGAATAGGGCTCAGGAATATTTCATTTCATCTTTTTCAGGCACAAATCATGCTAACTCTATAATTCAGACCATTCCGCTCCTTCTGCATGGAAGGCCTTACCCAGCTTTCTACACTGGGAAACTGTTTTTATTTTAAGAACTAATGTAGGTGTCATCTCCCCTAGGAAAGCTCCTTTGTCTCTTACCTGGGTTGTGCCTCATTTACCACCCCCCTTATTTGCTAGCATAGATTACCCTTACCTTAGCACCTATGTGCTATTCAAAAATTATCTGTTGTTGCATTTATCACTCCTAGTAGACTATGAACTGTTTGAAGGTAAGATTTGGCCGTTTCAGATGCCCAAAGGTGCTTATTGAATTCAACTCCATGAATGACAGAGAGAAAGCCCAAAGTAAAACTCTCATTTGTGTCTGTGACTTCCTCCAGAAAAATACTGTGAAAGACTTTTGGCATCTACTTAGGATGTAGAAAGTGGGAAAGAGTGGCATTGCCACAAGTACTGCAAACACAATGCTGAAAGATTTGCAAATTCACAGTGTCTTTTGAACCAGAGTACTGAGGTCACAGGACAACCGACTAACCCCAAATCAAAAGAAAGGAAGATGCCTTCAAGAAAAACCAGGACATGAACAGTTGCTTACTGAGGACAGATGCTACCAGGAGCCATAACAGCTGTTAATAAGAATTCAGCTAAAACTTTAACAAATTGCTAGAGGCTAAGTGCGGGCTAACATGAGATGACAGAACCCCTGGCACCATGGTAATTCCCACCCACTAACTGGCTGTCCTCAACAGACCTCGTCAGGTGCTCACAGGAGTGATTGGAGGCAGGGTGAGAATCCCAAGAAAGTCTTCCTCATGGCACAGGCCTCCGAGAATCAGCCAGCAGCCGCCATGGGAAAGGCATGAGCCCTTCCTAGATCCGTCTACCCTACCTTACAGAATAAAAACATTAAGCTTGCAGGAAAGAGCAATAAAGAGTATTGGCTTTGGACCGTGGTGAAGACTCACTGCAGCTGGGAAAGGAAACCAAAAAGACCCTCTATCCCTGGATGAAGGGCAGGAATATATTCGGGACCCAAACCAAGAGGTCCCTTACAGCTTAAGGAAGGGCAAGATCATGCAAAAGTCTTGTGTTCCAAGAGTCAAGGACAGAGTACCTACCCGAGTCTCAGTCAGAACAACAGGGAACACCCTCTGCCTTCACACCAACCAGCAGCCACTTACTGCCAAGAGAGGACAAGAGAACGGGAAGAGAACACCTCAAGGAACCAGAGAAAAGAGAAGACTTGAAGCTGAAGGTGGAGCAGACCTTGAGGGAAACCGTCTTGCAAACCAGCCTCCACCCTAGACACAAGGTAACACTAGAACTTGAGCCTGTGATGCAGGAAGGGTAAGGATAGCAACTGTAACTACATTTTACAGCTCAATTCCTGACCTGATTGACTCAAAACAACACTCCTTCTCCCTGAAAGCCCTGGCAAAAGGAAAGGCATACCCATTTCCAGGGGTAAAGATTATATACCTGCCTCTACTGTCATATAAAATGTCATGAAGCAAATGAGGAAACAAGATAAAACAACATTCTGTCAAAAATCAAAGCAATCAATGGGGCAAGACTCAGAAATAAAACTAACGTTGAAAATGTCAGGCAGGGGGGTTTAAAACAGTTGATTAAGATGTTAAAGAGTCCAGTGGAAAAGATACATAAGATGCATGATCAGATGGATCATTTCAGCAGGGGGATGGAAATTTTAAGAAAGAATCAATTAGGAAACACTACAATGGAGATGAAGGACACCGTTGATGACCTCATCAGTAAACTTGATGCAGCTGAATAATTAGAGAACTTGAAGGTAGATAAAGAGAAATCACACAATATGAAACACAAAGTGAAAAAAAGTAGGTCGTCCAAGAGCTGTAGCACAATATTAAGAGCCCAACATATATGTCATTAGATTCTAGATGCAAAAGAGAGAGAATAGAGCAGAAGGAATATTTGAAGAGATACTGCATGAGAATTTTCCAAAATTAGTGAAAGATACCAAACTACAGGGGTGGGAAACATATAAATAAGAGCAAAGGCACTTTGTCAGGAGCTATGCAAGTCAGAAGATAATGGAGTAATATCTTTAAATTCTGAAAGAAAAAAAGTGTCCACCGAAATTGTATCCCCAGTGAAAATATTTTTAAAAATTAAAGTGTAATAAAGACCTTTACAGTCGAATAAGAACTGAAAGTATTCATTGCTGGCACGTTTGACGTATAAGAAATGTTGAAGGAAATTAATTCTCTAGGCAGAAGGAGTACATCAGACAGAAATTGGGGTCTGCATAAAGAAGGGAAAAGGATTGGAATTGGAATAAATAAAGGTAAATATAAAACTCATTTTTTTCGGGGCTTCCCTGGTGGCGCAGTGGTTGAGAGTCCGCCTGCCGATGCAGGGGACACGGGTTCGTGCCCCGGTCCGGGAAGATCCCACATGCCGCGGAGCGGCTGGGCCCGTGAGCCGTGGCCGCTGAGCCTGCGCGTCCGGAGCCTGTGCTCCGCAACGGGAGAGGCCACAACGGTGAGAGGCCCACGTACCACAAAAAAAAAGAAACGAACAACTCATTTTTTCTTATTTTTAATTGTTTAAAAAGATAATTTTAAAGTACATAACAAATAGCGATACATTGTGTATATGTAGAATGTGTAAAAGTAAAATACCTGACAACAGCAGCACAAAGGATGGGAGGGAGGAACGAAGAGCGTAGTGTGTTTAAGGTACTTACACTACACTTGAAGTGGCGTCATATAATTTTTTTTTTTTTTTTTTTTTTTTGCGGTACGCGGGCCTCTCACTGTTGTGGCCTCTCCCACTGCGGAGCACAGGCTCCGGACGCGCAGGCCCAGCGGCCACGGCTCACGGGCCCAGCCGCTCCGCGGCATGTGGGATCCTCCCGGACCGGGGCACGAACCCGCGTCCCCTGCACCGGCAGGCGGACTCTCAACCACTGCACCACCAGGGAAGCCCTGGCGTCATATAATTTGAACATAGATGCTGATTAGCTAAAAATGTATATTAAAAACTCTAGTGTAACCACGAAAAGTATCTTTTAAAAGAAATAGCAATAAAAAAGCAATAGTGGAGGCAAAAATAGGTTCATTTAAAAATTCTCAATTTAAAAGAAAGTAGAAAATAGGGGGTAAAAAAGACAGATAAGCAAGTAGAAAACAGCCAGCAAGATGATGAATATTAATCATACCATATCACATAATTAGAGTAACTATAAACGATCTAAACACACAAATTAAAAGACATTATCAAACTGGATAAAGAAAAGCAAGACCTAATGTATGTTTTCTACATTTTAGATAGAAAAACAAAACGGTTTAAAGTGGAAGGATGAAAAAATATATATAACATGCAAACACTAATTTTAAAAAGTTGGAGTATCTATATTAATATCAAAGATCAGAATAAGGAATATCACCAGGGGTTGAAAAAAAAAGGCGTTACATGATGACAAAGTGATCGGTTCTCCAAGACGACAAAAAAAGCCTAAATGTTTATGCACCTGATAATAGAGCTTCCAAATAAGTGAAATAAAAACTGATAGAACTGAAAGGAGAAATAGACAAAAATCCACAATTAAAGTTGGAGCCTTCAACACCTCTGTGTCATTAATTGCTAGGACAAGTGTTCAAGAACTCAACAGAGATACAGAAGAGCTGTACAACGCTGTCAGCCAGCTTTACCCAACTGACATTTATAGAACATTCCACTCAACAACAGCAGAATACAACAGCATGGAAAATTCATCAAGATTGACCACACTTTAGGCCATCAGATGAATGCTATTTGCTTTGGAAATATGGGTCTTATATGGAGATAAAATTTGGCTTATAAAGCAAAGAGCTTTCCAATATATCAGAAATTGGAATAAGCAACCTTACTAAGTAATAAATTCCGCACCAGTGGAAGTATTGAAGGATGGCTGGATGACCACACCCAGATGTTATAAATAGGAGAGAGACTTTCAAGCTTTTAAAGCTAGAGAACCATTATTCAAATTAAACCATATAGAAAAGCATAAAATGTATAGCAGACAAAAGGAAAACCAGGATGGGCAAGAACATAACTGATGTACGCTTAGACTCTGCAGGAGGCCTGAGGTGCCATTAGGAGATCTTTAGGGCTCCACTGAACATGGTTTTAAACTACCAGATAAGCGGGTTTGGGTGGAATGTGACCACTAAAATACTTTCCAACTCAGATTGTCTACGACCACCATTCTCCACTCATCAAGCTTGCTGTGCCCTCACTCTTAACACTTCTGTAGTCCTTGTTTTATAAGCCAGGTTCACTCTGGATAACAGGGACGGCTCTGGAGTAAGTCTGCCTGTGTCCAAATTCCTCTCAATAATTTACAAAATTTATAATCTTGGAAAAATTCCATAACTCTCAAAGTCTCTGTAACTTGATCTGGAAAATGGGGATACTATTAATAGTATCTACCACAAAGGTTTTTGTTTTTTTCCAGCGGGAAGAAATAATTTAACGTATGTAAAGAATTTAGAACAGTATCTGACACACAGTAAACATTTAGTAAATATTAGCCATTATTCTTCTCCAGGCATCAGCAGCTTTTTGGGGTGCAAACTGCAAAGACTTTGGAACTAGTTAGACATTACTTCAAGTTCAGCTCTGTCAGTAGTAGCTCTGTGATTCTACACAACTTACTGCAAGCTCTTCCCTTCATTTTCTTCATTCTTTATTCCATAATCATTGACTGAACTACTACCACGTGCTACGCATTCTTCTTGGTTCTTTTTATACACAGTTGGGATAGAGAATTAAAGGAGGTAAAGGATAAAGTAAATCACTTCGTAGTAAATTGGAGGATGCTGAAAAAATTAACCTCATCTAATTTGTCTCTAGGTCCCAGATCTAAAACTGTATTTTCAGAGTATTTTCTATGTTCTCAAATCCCTTGATTTTATGACAACCTGGAACATAATTAGTACCAATAACTACTTGCTGATAAATATATGGTAGTCATCCAAATTGTGATAGCAGAACACGTGGGAATCGTGATGTCCTTTGTGGGGCCCAGAGAATTATGGGCACATCTATTCACAGCAAATCAGAAATTGGACTCTTTTGTACATATTGTGTTTCTTCACATCCCCAAACCTAGCACTAAATCTGCATTTTCCCATTTATTACCATCCATTCATTTGGGGATGTACTTGCTAGCAGGAAAGTCGAAGGAAGCTAAAAAGAATTATGAGAGAAAACTTTTAAATTGAAAAAAATTCTTTTCAATTTGTTTATTTTCTTTGCTGTGAACTGAGAAAAAATCATAATGATTAAGTGTGGCCAAAGACCACCCAAAGGGATTTTTCAAATAAGTGGTTTTTCAAATAATTATTTTTCCAATAATGATGAAGTTTGAGAATCATTGTTGGATGTATCAAAACCAAGCAGTTTCTAGGGTTTGGTTGGCAACAATGAACATGTATCATTTGTCAAATCACATAGTTGAAACCCCAAAAAGATTGTATTTGCTGTAGATGCTCCCTTTTCTTAAAGTAGCTATTTCTTATCCTTTAGGCTTCTCTTCTCTCTCTCTCTCTCTCTCTCTCTCTCGCTCTCGCTCTCGCTCTCGCTCTCGCTCTCGCTCTCTCTCTCTCTAGTCAATCTACTTGGTCAGTCCCCACCACCTGACCCTTTCTGATTATCCAAGTCCCTCAACAACAGACTTAAAATGCAAACCTCCTTCTCTCATTATATCCCTCCTCTTTCAACCTTTATGAAAATATGCACCTTTTACAATACTACCTTGAGTTCGTTGGGTTATCACATTGCATCTCGAATCCTAATTGGCCTATGTGTGCAAGTTGTTGAGATTTTTGTAGGGAAAACTGGGCGGCCGGGCAGTCCTTAGAAGTGCCATGTGCCCACTGTCCTATCTGGGCAGTTTGGAACATACTATTCTTTCTACTTGTCACACTCGATGTCACCTGTCCTGGCAGGTGAACTTCTCACATCCCTCACAACTTGGCTCAAGGATCACTTCTCCACAAAGGCTTCCCTTTCTCTTATCTGTTGGTGACATCTCTGGACTGCTTTGTGTGTGACTTGTGGTGGGCAGAATGATAGTCCTCCACATATGGCTGTATCCTAATCCTGCAAACCTGTGATTGTGTTACCTTACAGGGTAAAAGGGAGTTTGCAGATGTGATTAAATGGTGGATCTTGAGCTGGGGAGGTTAGCCTGGATTATCCAGGTGGGCTGAATGTAATCACAAGAGCCTAATAAAGGAAAGAGGGAGGCAAAAGAGAAAGAGTCAGAATTGGGGTGATGCACTTTGAAGACGGAGAGAAGGAGCATGCCAAGAGCCAATGAGTGGAGGCAGTTTCTAGAAGCTAGAAAATGCAAGGAAACAGCTTCTCCCCTACAGCCTCCAGAAGGGACACAGTTCTGCCAACGCCTTGATTTTAACTCAGTGAGACTCATTTCAGGCTTCTGATCTCCAGAACTGTAGATAATAAATTTGTGTTGTCTAATGCCAAGTATGTGATAATTTGTGATAGCAGCATAAGAAAACTAGTACAACCTCTAAAGAATGACTGTCTTAGGGAATAAAGACGTCAATGTATGGGTTTTTCTTCTCGCTGCACTGTCGGTCTGCCTGTAACTATTAGTACTGGGCAAAATAAGGGCTTAGTACGTTAATGATTAACAAATTAATACATAGATGACTCACTGAACAATTATTGGAAGCATTTAATCAAGGGGAGCATGACACAATAGACAGAGCTACAGACTCAGAGTCAGAAGCCAGAATTACAATTTTAGCTCCTCTGCCTGCGTGGGGATGAATCACTTCACCTCTCTGAATCTCAGCTTCTTTACCTACAAAGAGAAACCAGGATACTCTTTGGTCCCCAAGGTACCTCCCAGTCATAAGACTGTGTGACCATATGCCAGGAAATTTTTGGAAGACATGCCTGAACTGGGTTGGGGGTTGGATTAATGACCTCAGAGGTCTCCTCCAGCTCAAAGATTCTATGACACAAACACAGCAAAACACATCTTGTGTAGAAAGTAATTCTAAGAAGCTGATTTTTCAGAGCCTCCTGGGGGGAGGGGAAGTCCTCTGAGGGCAAATAAAGGCACCAGTAGCTTTGGGTCAAGCCCTACTTCTGATTCAGGCCAAAGGCAACGAGAATGCCACAAAGAACATCAAAGGGCAGAATCTGGCCCTGGAACGAGAAGACGGATGGAGGGGAAGTCATGATCTGCAGTAAAACAAATAAATAACCTTTAAAATCACATCTGCAGACGGTCTAACGTTCTTAACTGCTTTCCAATAAGCTTCCCTGGTAGTTTGCCACAAAGCCTGTCCAAGAGGATTTACAACAGATGGAGGGAAGGAACTGCAACCCGGGCTTGACGCTGCTGCAAACCATTTGGGTGACCTTGGGCACGTTATTGCACCCCTCTGGCCTGTAAGTTTCTCATTTCAAAGCGAGGGGACTGAATTTGATGACTTTTGACCTCCCCTCCAGCCTCAAAACCTCACCATCTCAGCCCAAGCACTGATCATGGATATGCAAAAGCACAGTGGTTAGTTTCATGTTAAATAAGCAGACTTTTACAGGATTCTGCAAAGGAGCCCAAATTTAAATTTAAATCTCAGCCTTGGGCGAAGGAAAGGAAGGGAAGGAAAAAGGGGAAAATAGGGAGAGTTGCAGGAGTGGTTTTTTTTCTCCCTTGTTAAACCGTGTTCTCATTGTTTCCCCCTGTTGATACAGCAGCTCAGAATCATCCATGACCAACGTCCTGTTACGTGACCCTGCTCTAGCCAGAGATGTACAGGTCAGGCTTAGAGCTGGGGCTATCTTCCTGTGCTTAGGCAGAACTGTGGACGTGGTCCTCCCAGGCATGAAACCCAAATCCCAAGATAATGCTTAGGACATTTAATCCTCTTTTGTCCTCAGCTTTCCAGTGTAGGAATCCAGCAAGATGGAGCACCGAGCTATTTCCCAGAGTTCCCATTTTAGGACAGGTCTTGAAATAGTTTATGATGTAACTGTTTCCACTGCACTTATTTCAAACCTTCTCTTATCTAAGCCAAAGTTGTGAGAACAAGAACTTTTCATTTTTTTTGAGAAAGGCCCAAATGAAAATCCAAAGGGGGGAGGATTTCCGATTACCAGATGTTAAAAGGTATTTCTGAGTTTGAACTTCAACAAGTTTATAACTTTACCAAGGCCAATCCTCTACCCGCCCCCTGAGCCACCATATCGTTACTTAGCCAACTGTGCCCATGGGATCATTTTGAGTTGCTAGATACCAGGATATGTCTACCAGGGAAGAATGAAGGAGAATGGCAAAGTCAAAGTGTGTTTGAAGAGCTAATTATAAATAATTCCATATATTTGGGGAATGTTTAAAGAGGTATTTCCCAAGTATGGTACATATACCTATGGTAGTGTCGAATATACAAAACAATTTAACGTAGGACATGTGTGATACATTGCGTGTTTTTAGCACTTGTTCATGGCCACCCCTGCTCTTAGAGTCCAGTCCCAGGAAGAAAACCTATGAAACTTGAAATAATGAGGACACATATTCCATTACCGCCTCTCCTCAATAACCTGCCCGCTTCCAAACAGGTAACCTGGCTTATCCTGCTGCAGCATCACCGTGGCAACTTCCATCTCTCAAGTCCTATTCAACACCCCTCACTGCCCCTCATCAGCACCCCTTCCCTTAACTCTCTCAACACCCGCTCATTACCAAACCAGCGTTAGGTCTCCTCAGGTTCCCCCAGTCCCTCAACCTTGACCTTTATATGACCTCCTTTAACCAAACTTTTCTTTAAACGCCTAACTCTCCTTCCGCAGTCAAGGCCTCTTCCTACCAACACTGCCTCATCTTACCACTCAACCATAAGCCACAGACACCCCACACCTCTCAGTCCCTGTCCCTCCCTTCCTCAATCTGCCCTTTCAGGATAGATTTCTCTTCCTTCAGTGGGTCAACCCACTGCCTCAGGTCTTCCTCGTCCTTACTCATCCCACCTTTTGATCCAATACTGTGGAAAATTGGTCCCTAAGTCAGAGATTCACTCCTGTCTGTTCTTCTCTAGAACATACATTGAGCAACTCTTTCTCTCTGGGCCATGATCCATCCTACATTTCTCTCTCTTTATTTCCTTTCCACTAATTTCCCTTTATCAATAAATGTATGTAAGTTAAGACAAAAAGTAAGCTGAATTCAAAGATATTTACTAAATACTAAATAGTGTAGTGATAATGTAGATTTGGTCAAAATTGTAATGCTTGTACATGTATGACAGTGTGACAAAGACTACTGTAGAATTTCAGGATATTTTCCCATATATTTTTTTTTCATTTGTCCCTGAGACATCTCATAACAGCAGCGAGGATAGGGCTAATTAACCCACTTGAGATGAGGAAGCTACAACTCAGAGAGGTTGGATGAATTACCCAAGGTCAACAGCAAGTAGCTGGTAGATCCTGGATTGAAATGAGAACCCACTACCTTCAGGTCCCCAGCTTTTTACACTTCCTGACAGTGACACTCTTTCCTCCCATATGTACTTAAATATGATCCTTCATAACTCAAGATATAAATGTGAGATAGAGACCCATGTGTAAAATGAAGAGACATTTAAAAAAATTCATCTCAGGTTGTTTGAATGGGTGTCAAATTAAGAAAAAGTATGATCCGTAGCTAAGAAAAAGACAACAAATCACTGAAACATAAATACGGTCCCCTTATAGAAAGTGGCAGAAATATGAAACACAAATACAGCTCAAGGAAAATACTGTAAGCATGACTCCTGCATTTTCAAATATCAGATGTCTGAAAAGAGAGGTTGTTAAAAGGTGGAAAACACAGATTCTGAATGGAGTCCATTTCCAGGGACATCGTGGTCACCACACAGTGGGCCCCAGTGAATACTGAGACAACAGAGTGGTGAGGAGGAGGCATGAGGTGAGCCAGGCATTCATTGGGCATAAGATCTGCCCCAGCAGTTGATTTGGACCCAGGGGAGGGTCCAAACTGAACTGAAATGGCCTTAGGCAAAGCATGGTGTTAAACCTGAATTTCATGCAGAGTCTTAGGACATCATAATGAAGAGTACAGGTGATGAAGTCAGAACTGGTCCAGGTTTAAATATCAGTCGTCTCACCTACTCGATGGATGATATTAGCCTGACGTCTCTCTGTCTCATTTCTTCACCTTTAAGAAGGTGGCAATAACAGTACCTGTCTCTTATAGCTGGTGTGAGGAGTGAGTGAGATCATTCTTCTAAGAATATTAGCACAGAAAAGTCCAGTTAGCGGCAATAAAAGAATAAAAAATCACCCAAGGGCTTCCCTGGTGGCGCAGTGGTTGCGCGTCCGCCTGCCGATGCAGGGGAACCGGGTTCGCGCCCCGGTCTGGGAGGATCCCACATGCCGCGGAGCGGCTGGGCCCGTGAGCCATGGCCGCTGAGCCTGCGCGTCCGGAGCCTGTGCTCCGCAACGGGAGAGGCCGCAGCAGAGGGAGGCCCGCATACCACAAAAAAAAACAAGAAAAAAAAATCACCCAAAAGGGATGAGGAATTAGAATGACATAGGGTTTAACAACAACATTCAAGACTGCAAGGCAGTGGAATAATATCTTCAAACACCAGAGCAAATGTGATTTCCAACCTAGGATCCCCAAACCCTCTAAACTATCAGTCAAGTGTTTAAGGAGATAAAGATATTTTTAGACATTCAAGGTCCCAAACTATTGCCTACCAGACAACCTTATTCAGTAAGCTGTTGGAAGCCATACTCCATCAAAGTGAGCAAGTCAGCCAGGGAAAAAGATCGAGGAAACAGGAGAAACAACCTAGTGGGGGGAAAGAAGATAATTCCAAGATGATGTTAAAGACAAGCTCCAAGGTCACTGATGTAGCCAGCATGGAAAGCAACACGATGAGATTGAATCAGGAGAAAGAAGGCTCCAGGAGGACGTCTCCAAGGGAAAAAAAATTTAACTGACATGCTACTTAATGCATTTGACAATAATATGCAGAGTTTTGCCACCTGGAAGGAAGCTTGTGGATGAATTTGTGACGGTTACATGGAACAAATGGAAATGTAGGGCAATTTTTATCTCCAGTAACACACACCAAAATGAAAAAAAAGAGAAAAGAGAGAAAATGTCATAATAGCACACTGTGGCTCACCCTTGAAGAATATATCATATATACAAATTTAAACACTGGATTTTGGTATAGCAGAACCAGGAGAGGGGTTTAGTGCTGTGGCATTTAAGAGACCTAATTCCTTATCTTCCAAATTGGAGGCCAAAGATATATAATCTAAAATTGAAAAATTAAGAAATGATAATATAAACTTGTTATCAGGAAATGAGGAGATAAATAGAAGACCTGGTCAGGTGATTTTAAAATAGTGGCCCCTGCGTTTTAGAAGCCTATCGTGTTATTTGAATGTTTAAACTATCTATATGCATTATTTGAATTTTGAAAAGAAAATGGAATATAGGGTGCTTAATAGAGTTTCTGGCATAGAGAAAATGCTCACTAAATATGAACTCTTATTATCTTTCTTGTTAATATATTTCAGGAGAGAAGTCCCAGAATTAGCTGTGCATTGTCAGGAAAATTAGTAATCCAGAACCTAGGAGATACCAGGTTTTTAGTAAACTGTCTGAGGACAGAAACCATGTTTCTCCTCTTTCGTGATATGCCATTACCCAACACCACTCCAATGTAACAGAGAACAGGCAAAAAATAGGTATTTAAAATATAGTTATTGAATGAATGAATGAAAATATAATATTCAATTGCTAAGGTGGGGTTAACTCAATCTACAGGTATAGAAAACAGAGTTGAACATACTTAAAGGGGGTTTGAGTGTTAATTCTGAATAGAGCTTAATTCACTTGTTTATGGACCTAGCACAAGAGTTAATGACAATTTTAATTCTCATATTTAATATTTACTTTTAACATGAGACTTTAAATTCTCATATTATGTTCCACCAACTTGTCTTCAACACCTCCCCAACTCTCACAATCTTGAATTTCCAAGAAGTTCTCTTATGGAGACCTGGAACGGGGCAATGACAAGAAGAATGGGAAGGAAAAAATATATATATATATATATATAAACTATCCAAAACTCTCTGAAAAGAGAAATTAACTACAATTTCAACTCTCAGGAACATGATAAACAGGGCCTGCCAAAATCTTCCAGGAATATCCTCCAAGGGAAAATGACATTGGGACATTCTCAGTCCGACATGTGCAGTTCTCTGTGTCACAGGCTGACAAAGACGGTGTCCTGGATCTAGTACTGCCTGCAGAAGTCCTGGGAGACCAAGTGGGAGACTTGGCAAAAACTAGCTTTCTGAGGCATGCATCTTGTGTAGAAATGAGAGCTTAATTCATCCATCTGTCTGGATGGATATATCAGTATCCATCTGATACTCTCTGTCTGCCCCTTTAGATTCATTCTGTACACTTTTCCATCCTGCTAACCTGGCTGATGTGGATGCAAGCTCGCCACCCTCTGACTTCTGGCTGTGAGCTGCCAGAGGTCAGTGGACAGAGGAAGGGAGCTCAGGCTACTGAGTCCCAGCCTCTACCGCACCCATGCCCACTGTTCTCTGCTCTCTTGGCTCCATTTCTCTACTGAAGCAGCCTTCTCCATTCAGATCCTCTCTCTGGGTGCAGGGAATTGCTCTCCAGACCTGGGGATACTGACAGCTCACTGCTATTGCTAACCCTTGGGATACTACACTCTTTCATGTCTATTTCTCCAAACCTTTGCATCGAGTCACTTTACAAAACTCTCCCCCATTACCCGAGGTGAGGGTGGTCTCTGTCCCCTGCATGATTAATACATGTTTGATATGTGTAATGATTGCATAGTTAACAAATGTTACCAGGATTTATCAGATTGGGGATAGTCAGTGAATACAACTTTTCATGAATCCCCATTTTTCTGGGAGACTCCCATAAATTAGGGTTTACAGTATTCTGCAGTCCACAGTGAAGTCCTGCCAGGTACCAAAAAGCCCCCAGTGAGATTATTTTATATTTCTAATTACTCTGAAACTCTAGGTAGAAGAATACCGTGTATTAGTTTCCTATTGCTGCATGACAAGCGAACACAAATTTAGCAGTTGAGAACAACTGCATTAGCTCCCAGTTTATGTGGGTCAGAAGTCCGTGTATGGCCTAGCTGGGCTCTGTGTTTAGGGTCTCACAAAGGCAAAATCATGGTGCAGCCAAGCTCATGCTCATCTCATCTGGGGGTGGGCTTCTCTTCCAAGCTCGTTTAGGTTTCGGCAGAGTTCAGTCCCTTGCTGCTATCGGACTGAGGTTCCCATTTCTTAGCCGGCTGTCACGTGAGGACCACTCTCAGCAACTAGAAGACAATCACGTTCCTTGCTACGTGTACCATCCATCTGAAAAGACAACAACAAAGCCTCCATTATGTTAAATAATTCTCATGCTTTGAATCTGACTTTGTCCCTAACCTCTAGACCCAGATTTAAAGGGCTCTTGTAATAGGTCAGACCCACCTGAATAATCTCCCTTTTGATTAATTCAAAAGATAAGGATCCTGATTATAACTGTTAAATTCATTCGGCTATAGATCATCATTTTCACAAGTTCAGCTCACACTCAATAGGAAAGGATTAGCAGAGGGCAAGGGTTAACGGGGGTCATCTTAGAATTCTGCCTACTACACACTGCCTTTAGCAATCCGTGTTACACCCGGGATCTACACTGCACTGCACAGAGGTTGAGTGGGTGGGACATCTGTGTAGTCATATTGCAACTAAGTGTGATGATGTGATGATGACCAGGCTGTGGACGTGGACAAGGGTTGAAGTTCTGAAAGGAGCTGGGAAGGGCAAGATGGGCTGTAGCCCACTCTTTTTTTTTTTTTCTTTATGGAGAACTTAGAGCAATAGTTTTCATGTATAGTCTCCTCCCTAGGACAAACTTATGTAGTTCTCTCATGGTCATTTCAGTCTTACAAATGAGGAAACTGAGGCTCTAAAGAATTGCTCAGATGCTCAAAATCACCCAAAAGGAATTGGCAAGCGAGGGTTCAAGTCCAAATATGTATCGTCTCGGAGCTTTGTGTCTTAATCACTAAGTTGTAAAACTACCCAGATAGTTCTGTGTTCCGAATCCTGCCTTCCCTTCAAAACCCCTCCATTGCATCGGCCTGAACTTGACCTCCTTAACGAAAAATTTCCTTGGGATGAGTTCTTTCCCGGAAATGACTGGTGGCCAGTATTTCATGCAAATTGATCTCAGGTCCTCCAAAGATGACTGGGGAGATGGGGGTCCTAATACAGGGACACTACTCAGCAAAGAGGTTTTCACCACCTGAAACAGCCAGTCCTGCTCATCGGTGTCACCACAGTGAATTGCTATAATGTCAGCAAGTACTGAAGAACCTTGAAATTTAATTAGGAGGTACAGCCTAATCATTGGTAAGTGTGTTGGGCTTTTGAAATATTTAAAATAGCTCAAAACCCTTCTTATTGCAGTCACAGACACTTAGGGACCAAAGGAATTCATGTTAGGAAACAATGCTCTATTTAAAAGTGACCTTTTTTTTTTTTTTTTGCAGAGGCATGTCTCTGTTCAGGATTTTTTTTTTTTTTTTTTTTTTTTTGCGGTACGCGGGCCTCTCACTGTTGTGGCCTCTCCCGTTGCGGAGCACAGGCTCCGGACGCGCAGGCTCAGCGGCCATGGCTCACGGGCCCAGCCCCTCCGCGGCATGTGGGATCCTCCCGGACCGGGGCATGAACCCGTGTCCCCTGCATCGGCAGGCGGACTATCAACCACTGCGCCACCAGGGAAGCCCTCTGTTCAGGATTTTAATGACAAAAAATTGCATCCTGTAAAGAAGAACTGAATAGGGGTAATTTTTTTTTAACATTTTTATTGGAGTACAATTGCTTTACAATGGTGTGGTAGTTTCTGCTTTATAACAAAGTGAATCAGCTCTGCGTATACATATATCCCCATATCTCCTCCCCCTTGCGTCTGCCTCCCTCCCCCCCTCCCTATCCCACCCTTCTAGCTGGTCACAAAGCACCGAGCTGATCTCCCTGTGCTATGCGACTGCTTCCCACTAGCTAGCTATTTTACATTTGGTAGTGTATATATGTCCATATATACATTACCGCTCTTTAAAAGTGACCATTTTTAATTCCCAGTTTTCCCAAAGGGAAACTTTGCTTGAAATTGACCTCCAAGTCCGAATCCTAGAATGTAGAACCCAATATCTTCTGGAAAATTATCACAAGGCCCAAGATTCATGGTAACATTATTTTCAGCCAATTGTGAGTGTGTGAATCAAGTAGATTAGTGCTAAATTTCTCCTCAGTAAATCAGTAAGTGAGATCCTCTTTAAAATTGTGAGAAAATATTAGATCTACTGACTCATCATGTCAACTATTTCCTAAAAGTCCTCATTACTTCTTGTTTCTTATTGGATAAAATTCTGTATCCTTAGCAAGTACACAAGGATACTCATGACCTAGATACTCATACGAATTCTCTTCATCTCCTACATTCCCCTTCTTTCATTCAGTTGCTCAACAAATATTTATTACCTATAGGCTGTGAGTTAGAGATATAAAGGTAGAGCAAGACAGTCACAAGAACTTTCCTCTTAGGCATGCCTTTCTGGACACATCATACCTGTGGTTCCCTGAAGATGCTTCTCCTTTCACGCCTGTTTGCCCTTGCATATGCCTCCGTGATATGCTCCACTTGTTTCTCCATTCCCATCCTTCAGATGAACTCCTACACATACTTTATGTCTCAGCCTCTATATCACGGGTTCTGAGAGGTCTTCCTTGAATTTCACTCCTCCAACCTCAGCAGCTGCCCTTCCCTGGACATTTCCCCCTCTGTTCATGCCTGTATTGCACAGCACTTACCCACATTTCTATAACGTCCCGGCATAAAATGGCCTCTACTTTACACCTTCAAAATCGTCTCATGGCCCCTCTCTCCACTCAAGCCATACTGACCTTTCATTTCTCTAAAGCACCAAGTTCTTCATGGCCTCTCTCACCCACACGTGCTCTTTCCTCTGCTTGCCCAGTTCTTTGCCCATATTTCACCTGACACACATTTCAGGTCTCAACTTATATGTCATTTCCTCAGAAAGTCATTTGTTAACCACTCAGTCCTAAGGAGGTTTCTTCAATTACTGCTTTCATGACACCTGTTGCTTTCATTCATAACATTTACCACTATTTTTAATTCTATATTCTTTGGGTTATTACATTCATCCATTTATTCTATCAATATTTATTGAGCAAATGTCATGGGCCAGGTACAATTTTCAAAGCTGGGGTAATTGTGTAGTGACTGTCTTCTCAGCTGTGGAAAGAGATGGATCATAAACAAATATACAAATAAATAAATTAGATACTTTTTGGCACTGAGGCATATGCTATGAAGAGGATAAAATAGGGTGATGTGACAGAGTAACTGGGAAGGGAATACTGCTTTAGTTCAGGGAAGAAGCAAACCAGATGAAGATCGTAAGAGCCATCTCTAGAAGGCAACATCATGAGCAAAGGCCCAGGGATGGGAATGAGTTGGAAGTGTTCAAGGGATAGACAAAGGGATAGTGTATCTGAAACCTGGTGAATGAGTGGGGATAGAAGAGAGAGTGAGGCCATGTAAGAACACAGGGTCTATGTCAAGCAAGGCTGTGCAGACTATGATAATAAGTCTGGATTTTATCCTGAGAGCAGTGAGACAGCTCTAAAGCATGGGTGTGGCTTATGCTTTAGGAAGATTTTTCTAGCTGCAAGGTAAAGACTGGACTGATACAAAGTAGTTCAGGAATCCCAGGTATGAAGCTGTTTCAGGAGCCTGGAAGAAAGGAGATGGCATCTTGGACTCCAGGTATTGCAGTGAAGATGGTGAAAAGTAGTTGCAGTTAGGATATATTGGAGATCGGACTTATTGATGGGTTGAATGTGGGATATAAGAAATGAGAGAAATTAAGGATGACTGCTGGCCTGGGAAGCTGGGTGGATTGTAGTAGTCTTACCCTAGATGGAGAAGGCTATGGAGGGCAGATTTGTTGGGGAGACTGAAGCGAATGAGATCACTGGTACCATTTTGCCCAGGTGAAGTGTGAGATGCCCACTGGACTTCCCAGTGAAGGTATCCATTCCATAGTTACATAAATGTATGTAACTTAGAATGTGAGTTGTAGCTGAAGATGTAAATTTGAAAATAATTAATACATATAGATGGTATCTGGAGCCATGAACTAGATAAGGTCATGAGGCAAAAGGGATAGAGGAAAGAAAAGAGGAGTGAGGATAAAGTCCTGGGGTATTTCAACATATAGAGGTCTGTTAGATTTCAGGAAGAGGAGTATCCAGCAAGGGTACTGAGAGGGTACATCTAGAAAATATGAGAAAACCCAGAATACTGTTACATCAGAGAAATGGGGCTATAGCTAAAGGATGATCTTATCAGGCAGGGTTCCAACAGAAAATAGATGGCACAGTCAAATTAGGTTAATCCTGGGAGAGGTTATTTATAAAGGCGCTGCCTATGAAGATATATACAGGGCATGGTAACTTCAAGGGATGGCACAGTAGCTTTCTACTTAAAAGGCAGTTTCTAGGGTAGTAAGTACTCTGACCCTACTCTCCTGTCTTTCTCCAATATCCTGCAGAGGCTGCCTGGTCCCTAAATCCAACTAGAAGCCCAAACACAAGGAATCCGTTGAGGCAGGTGCAGAGCAAGGTCAAGAATGGATCCAGCGGAGCCAAGAGAAGCTCTCTGCCAAGAGGACCTATAGGCTCAGGTCAAGGTTTTCACGCTTCTTGTAAGATAAACGATATTAAAAGATGTTTGTGCGCCAAGGAAATTGATCTCACAGAGGAGAGATTGACAGTGGAGATAATTAGAAGAATGAGATATTTGAAAATGTTAGAGGGGTGAATCCAAAGACCAAGAGGAATGGTTTGTTTTGGAGGAGAGTAGAGACCAATCTTCAGTTGTTATAGGAGGGAAGGTACAAATGAAGGCAGGGTCGTGGAATCAATGGAGGTAATCAGAGGGCATATTGGGGGGAATGTCTGTTTTTGTCTAACTTTTTAATAAAGTATGAAACTAAAACATCAGCTAGTAGGGAGGGGTGCCAGTGAGGGGAGAGAAGATGTACAACAATCATCTCAGAGAATGATCAAGTGAATTTAATAGAGGAATGTAGGATTCTGATAGGTATTCTCTGTACACATCTGAACTTCGTGGTCACGTGTTTGAAGTGAGTCTTCTAAGCAACATTGTGATTTTTTCAACTTCTCAGGAGCAAGCTCAGACAAAGTGACTTGTTGGGCTTATCCAGGGGTTTTTCTAGGCAGGATTGGCCAAAGGAGAGCAAGGAAAGGAAGACAGGGAGTTTTGCAAGGGAGTAATTTTAATGATGGACCATAAAATGTAAGCCGGATGATGAGAGAAGTGAAGATGGGAGGGGGAGAAAGAGATAGTGACAAAGCTACAGAAGGGCGAATGGGTTTCCGATCAGTGATGTCAGTCTCTGGCAGGCAAATGCTGGAGTGAATAAGCTAGTAGGAGTGGAGATAACGGTATACAAGTGGGATGTGTGGAATCATGATTTTGGAGAGGAGGCAACCGCTGGAGATGACAAAGTCTAGGGTGTGGCCATGTGTAGGTGGCTGAGATGTGATGGAGGAAGAAATGGTTAGAGCTGAGGAGGCCAAAGGTTGAAAGGTCAGAGTCATGCCTAGATGGCCCACCTTCATGGATGCTGAATCTGCCAAGAATTATATAAGGCAGACATGAAGAAAAGAAGCAACCCAGATGCCCAAGCCATCACTCAATTAATAACAAAATAATAACAAATGTGTATGGCACCCATAATATGCCAACCGCCATTCAAAGTACTTCATATATTACCTCATTTAATTCTCACATCTACCCTATCCCCATTTTAAAGACGAGGAAACTGAGTCCCAGAGCCATTAGTTAACTTGTTCTAATCTCACAACTAGTAAATTACAAAGCCTGGATCCAACCCAGGCAATTTGATTCCAAGGTCTATGCCCTTAACTACATCTTTCCCCCACTGCTCAAAAAAACAAAAATAAAATGATACAATATATAATTAAAGCCAACACTTTGGAAATACTTCCTCTGTGCGAAGTAATTTTGGGTAAAAAAGTCTAATGATGTGCTTCAAAGCAGCTGGAATTTTTGAAGTAGGAAAAAGACACCACGGGCAAAGGGAGATAACTCCCTCACCCTCAGACCCTGAGGTATCTGGGGTGTGCAAGATAAAACATCCACCAATGGGAGGCTTGTGGGGAAGCTGCTTCATTGGAGGACAGAAAGTCTTTATGTAGATCCAGAAGGTGATGGGACCTTTCAGAGAGGAAGTTTGGGACATTAGAGGATTTGTTCATTCTTCACTGTGAATTCCAGGGAAGCACAGGGCTTTAAAAGCGCAGGAGAGGGGGGGATAGATCAGATTTGGGAAGCCTAGAGGCATGTCCATTGATAATGAACTAGCTGGGAGCACTGGTCTATGATGGTGACTAAGGAGAAAAGGATGGGGGGTGTGATTGGACAAGTCCTGGAGCATCAGTGACAGGAGTCTTGGATCTGGGAGGAGCTTTATACCTACAACGATGGGAGACCCTCAGAGCAAGTGATCTGGTCCACAAATGTGTTTCTGGTCTTTATTAGCCCCAGCATCTAGCACCCAGCCTGGTTTCCAACACAGAGTTGGAGCCTATGCTACACAAAGGATTATCTTCCCCTGCCTACCTCTCCTCCTTCATCTTAAACTACTACTCTCCATGTTCACCCAGCTCCAACCACACCGGGCTCTGTTGTGTTTCCCAAACCCACCAGGTTCCTTCCCACCTCAGAATTTATATACCCACCATGCTATCTGCCTGGACACCCCCAAGTTACCCCCGATCAGTTTCTCACATACCTGGCTCTTTCTTATCACTCAAATCTGTACTCAAATGTCATCACTTCATCGATGCCTCACTTGACCTTCTACCTTTAACATCACATCCCAGCTCAATTTCATCATCCTGTTTTACTTCCTTCATATTTCACTTATCACGATTTACTTATGTGTTTATTCATATACATATTACTTATTTCTTGTATATTTTCTACCTGTACTAAAATGCCCATAAGGCAGACGCTTAATCTGTCTGCCTTATCCTCCTGCCCTAGCACTTAAAATAAAAAACGCAGTAAGTGTTAGTTGAAGACAAATGCATTAGTGACTGTTCAAAGAAAGTTTGTTGAAATACATTCACAATTTTTTTTTTTCATTCACAAGTTTTGAGCACAGAACTCTGGTATATCAGAAAAGCCCTCGTAATTCAGAACAACCCTCTACAGCCCAGCAAGATCAAGATCTGGCTGGCTATTTCCAAGCCAGCTCAGCACACTACATCTGCAACTAAGCGTGTGGGTTCACTGGCCGAAGGAGAACGACTCATATGGGGAGTAGCAAATATTTGGCAGGCTCATTTGCCAGAGTCATTGCCACCGATTAAAAAGCAATTAATTATGGGAATTAAGGGAAGAGAATGGCCTGCATGTCCCTGGGCCACCTTTTTCTGAATGACTCGTGTGGCCCAGGGCAAATCAAGACATAAAAGTCAAAATAAACCATGTGATCTGAAGCCACACTGATGCGTTGACAATAAAACTGATGAGATGGTAGGTCACAGATAAGGTGACCTGACTGTACAAGATTTTAAAGAGCTTGCCTTTGAACTTCACAATGAACAGAGGAAGAAAAGGATTCTTAGAATTAAAAGACAAAATAATATAATTTAAAAAAACACAGCATGGGTTAAAGAAAGATAAGATTTACTGCACTGGAAAAACCAAAGAGAACCCATGCAAAGTGCTGTTGTGGGATGAAGCAATTGAGATAAGCCCTTTCCAGCTCCGAATAGAGGGTATTAGTTCGAAAGCAAAGGGGGCTTTGTCTCTTCCACTTGGTCCATTTGATATTTTATTTTCTGGTTAACTTGGCCTTTGAGCCTTACTCAAGTGATTTTTGACCTAGCTGTGGCATGGGGACCTGAAGCTCCATAAAACAGAACTCATTTGTTTACATTGCTTGGCCACCGTGCAATTCCTTCACTTTTTCCCTATTTTTAAAAATGGTTTTCCCACCTCAATTAAACCAACCTAGTCTTTCAGTTCACGGCCGCAGATAATAGCCTATTGCTTCAGTACATTTGAAAATTAAGAAGTAAGTTTAGCAATCATTCAGTTAGTTCTCAACTCTCCACCCATTTTCTGGATGAGCAAAGAAAGCCCTAGAATGGTGAAGGAGCTGGTCCAAGAGCCCAGTACCTAGTGACAGGTTATAGGGCAGAGACTCCAAATATTGAGTCAGGTGTTCCTGAATTCGAATCCACCTCCAGTATGTACCAGCTGGGTGACACTGACCATGGCTTTTGTATATTCAATAAACAAGACTATTTCTCCTGCCTGAAATATTCCTCAGCTACAATATGGTGAGAATTCCATTAATTCCATAGACATTTATTGTGCACAGTCTGGGGGTTCAGTACAGATACAACGCAAAGTAGACACATGGAGTTTACTCTCTTTCAGTGAATTGGTAACTATGATTATTTTGTTTAATTAGAACTCAGATGTTTTGAGAAGGGGATTTGTGGGAGAAGCAAAGAATGATTTCTCCTACCCACTGCTAAGGCAAGGAAGACACTACCCCAAGAGGAGTAGAAGGCTTGTCTATGTCCCTGTTTGGGGCCTGCTGAAAAGGCTCCTAGCTCTCTCTCTCCTCCATAGCTAAAATTACGTATACAGGCTATTCTTTCTGCACCTTCGTATGCAGTATTCTAGAACAATGTCTTCCATTCGGTGGAGGCTTAATACAGACCTTCCCGACATTTTCCATGTCGTGGCACACACAGAAAATTTAGCTTCTTAAGACCCTATGACCCAACACAGAAATTGGCAAAATTTTCAATAAAGGGCCAGATAGTAAATATGTCTGGCCACGTGGGCCATGTGGTCTCTGTTGTAACTGTCAACTCTGCCCCTGTAGCTTGAAAGCAGCCACTTAAAAGATGGAAATGGATGAGCATGGCTGTGTTCCAATACAATTTGATTTATTAAAAACAGGTCCCTCAATGGATTTGGCTCACTGACTGTAGTTTGTCACCCCCTGGCCTAACACAAAGTAAAAACTCAATAAATACTATTACTAGTCGTTCATTAATTCTGAAAATATTTACTGAGCACCTTCTATGCGCCTGACCCCATCCTGGGGCAAAATATTGAGTGAAGGGGTATAGTTCTGACCCTTACTAAGTTTACAGTCTACTTTCTAAATAAGTATTTACAAAATAAGAAGCAATTGAGATAAAATGTGGTTTGAGATAAAGAACAATCTAACATCAAAAGTCAAGAACTAATACTGCTTATAAGCTCCCAGAGGGTGAGAAACAAATCTTCTATTCCCATTAAATCTCTTTGCCAGGCACAGTACCGGGCACATCTTAATCACGTCAATGAAAACTCGCAGACTTTAATGTGACAGTAGGGGATTTACGTTGTCATGGAGACTATTGAATAACCCTGCATTTTCCTATCACTACAACCTCCTTTCTCTTTGCAGAGGTAGTAAAAAGGGGCAGGCTAACTGACATGACTATAATTTTGTCCTTGGTTTCAGGGCCATAGGCAATACTAAGGCAACTCATTCAAATTCTGAAACTCAAATGACCTTGAGAACATTTGATGAAAAACAGTATATCACCTGAAAACCTTATCTTAACCTAGGTCCCCCCTCTCAACCCCACAAGAAAAGCAGAGCCTAGACAAGGGCTTTCAGGGAGTTTATTTTGGAGAAGTGGCCCCGAGCAACAGAAGGAGGATTGTGAAGAGGGAAACACGGGTGAAGAAAAGCCTGCCCAGGGCGCCCGGTTGAGCTGGTCAGCAGTGTGGGCATCCGCAGCTCAGTCCTGCTTCCTCCCTCCAGGGCAGGCTTGTGCAGTGTGCGCCTAACAGCTACCTGAGGGGCAGACGGGGGGCGGATGTTTACCCGCCTGCTCCCATCCCCCACTGGCCAAGGCTTATCCCAGGAGGTGCCAGCTCTCTCATGCTCTCAGGGATGCATATGCTCCAGAATGTCTGAGCAGGTGCCTTCAGGAACCTCACCTTGGCCATGTCATAGACACTCCAGGGCAGAAAGTAAGAGCTATAGGGTGGAGCTGAGGCCAGATCCTGTTAAGTTTGACCTGAATGGTAGCTGGTTACTGCAGCAATGGGTAGAGTAGGAAAGGCAGACCAAGAGGAGGTAAGATGATACAACAGAGATGTCCAGTCCAGTCATGTATACACAGTCAGCCAAAATAGAGCCGGTGCACCAAGGAAAGATCTATGCTCTGTACCTAGTGAACATCCAGCCAGCTGCCTAGCAGCCGTTCTCACTCCAACCTTCCTCCACCGATTACATTAATGATCATAATTCACCTTTGTGTAGCATTCATATAGGACTTTTATGGACGTTTGACTCACAGGACTCTGGTGATGTAACGAAAGACTGCATTATTATTCCTCCCTTTTCTCGGATAAGGAAGCAGAGCTTAGATAAGTTAAAAGAATCACTTACCCTATAGCAGCACCGTCCAGTGGAACTTTCTTTGATGCTGGAAATAAACATTCCACACATCGTGTAGTATAGTAGCCATTAGCCACGTGCAGTCATTGAGCATTTGCAACATGGTTCATATGATTAAAGAGCCGAAGTTTTATTTTATTTCATTTTAACGAATTCCAACTTGAGTTGATTTTTTAAGTTTCTTTTTAACTGAAGTATAGTTGATTTAAAATATTTCTGGTGTACAGCAAAGTGATTCAGTGATATATATATATATATATATATATATATATATATATATATGTATTATTTTTCAGATTCTTTTCCATTATAAGTTATTACATGATATGGAATATAGTTCCCTGTGCTATACAGTAGGTCATTGTTGTTTATTTATTTTATATATAATAGTATGTATCTGTTAATCCCCAATTCCCAATTTATCCCTCCCTCCTTGTTCCCCTATGGTAACCATAAGTTTGTTTTCTATTTCTGTTTTGTAAATAAGTTCATTTGTGTCATTGTTTTAAGATTCCGCATATCAGTGATATCATATGATATTTGTCTTTCTCTGCCCGACTTCACTTCACTTAGTGAGATAATCTCTAGGTCCATCCATGTTGCTGCATCTAATTTGAATTTAAATGGCCACGTATGGTTAGTGGCTACCCTATCGAACAAAGCAGCAATGGACGCTATATCTTTTTAATATACTGTATTCAAAATATTTTCCACTGCTGAAGTATAATGAAAGAAGTGTGTTGACTTTCTCCATATTTCATTCTTGTTTACAGATGTAGTTCTAAGTGAAACTATTTTACATACATTTTTCTGGTTGTTCTCCAGTCTTAACTGTCATGTAAGAAGGAGGGTCTCACCCAGAAACAGCACTGAATAACTAATACAGGCTGAAGCAGCAAGAAACTTCACAGCCACAGAACAAAGGACAGCTTCTCCTCCCTCTTCATACCTTGCATTCATGTTTTCAGTTTGCACCTGGACACAAGACCATTTTGTGCCTGCACGCACTGAGCAAAAATATCCTGCACACCTAAAACCATGGCATGTGCTTCAGGGAACAATGCACCTGAGATACCATTTGTATAAGGTAAGACTTGCGTGACTTTGGGGCATCCGTGACTAATAAATGGGAGATTTGAGAGGCTCTAATTCAAACCTTCTGAGTTTTAAGCCCAGGACTTTTCACTTCGTATCTTACCACTTCTTAATTCAAGTATGATAAGTATGTCAAATCCAAGTACATTCAATAAATGATTCAGGAGCTACTAAGTTACAGTACAATTGTTATTTAAATATTTATGTGTTGTTTGGAGGGAAAGAGGCATTTTAAATCTAAAGACCTTAGCAGATCATCCATCCTGAATCGTTAGAGAATGAGGCACCTCTCCTTCATGCATTTTTCAGAAAACCGAAGCTTACTGTAACAAGACTAAGAATTCTAAAATCCTTCCCACTTTTGCTGGGAATATTTCTGAAAGCACTCTCCCGCTTTCTTAAGCAGAATACTTCAAACATTTTTACTCTTTCATCCACTCACTTATGTATTCATTCTTTCAAGAAATATAAAATAAATACTTCTCATGGACCACGCACTGAAAGACTCTGGCCCTGGGGTAGACCCAGCAAAGAGGTCGCTCTGCTCTCAAGGAATTCAACGGGCTTGAACCAGCAGCCTCCCGTCCTGCTGTTATTACTCAGGATAGTACCAATACACTGCAAATGCTGTAATACACTGATGCCTTCCAAAGTAGTGCTTTTCCATAGAAATCGAATGTGAGCCACTTAGGGGATTTTAAATTTTCCAGAAGCCATGTTTAAGGAAAGTCAAAGGGGACTTCCCTGGTGGCGCGGTGGTTGAGAGTCCGCCTGCCGATGCAGGGGACGCGGGTTCGTGCCCCGGCCCGGGAAGATCCCTCGTGCCGCGGAGAGGCTAGGCCCGTGAGCCATGGCCGCTGAGCCTGCGCGTCCGGAGCCTGTGCTCCGCAACGGGAGAGGCCACAACAGTGAGAGGCCCGCTTACCGCAAAAAAAAAAAAAAAAAAAAAGAAGCCTTCTGGGTGACTCTGGTACCTGCTCAAGTTTGATAACCTTGGTTCTAAAAACTTCAGACAGTTGTCTGCATGGATTTGAGATGAATGAGTATTCCTTCACTCTTCTATATCAGAACTGTTAATACTACTAATATAAGTGAGCAATAGAGCTGAAATATTATACATTCTATAAGCATTTTTAAACTGAAAAATCAAGTTTTATTGAAAAGACATCTCTTTGTTATGGATGGGAGTAGAGAGAGAGCAAATCATGGCATCTTGATTGTATGAAACTTTTTCAAAAAACAATATTTCAAAGAGTTCCTCTGAGGTTTCCACACCTCAGGATAATCCTTTATAGTACAATCCTGGGCCATGAGAGGCAAGCCTTTATTTGGTGAATTGGGAGTACTTCAACCCTGAAAGACAAGATGGTCGTGGAGAACCATCAAGATGCCCAGTCAAAGTAGACTAACTCCTGTGATACGGTGTACAGATTTCACAGCAGATGCAGTTATAACTGCATCTCGCATGTTTTTCTTCTCTGATTAAAATCACATAAAATAAAACATATCAGCAATTTCAATGTTTTAGGGCACAAATCTCCAGCCATACTACAAATAGTATGTCTCCGTGTGAGTGAGGTCAAATGTCTTATGCATCTCAACTATCAAAAATAAACAACAAATTCCAGTCAGCCCCGCTAGAGGAAAGACTCAGTTAGCGTCCAGTGCCCTAAAGGAAAATGATATTGAGAAATCATCGTCATCAGGAGGGGGGATCAAAAGGTAGACAGCCTGAAAAAGTATAAAGTTGTGCTTAAAAATTATTTAAAATATTATTTCTCGTAGACTTCTCTAACAGTAATTATGTCAGATTTATTGTGTGATTTGTTGTGATTTCTTTTATATTCTAAGTAAAATACTCATTTTCACACTTTGTATTCATGATTTTGTAAGGTTTTTAAAAGGGAACCTCTAAATTTATTTTTTAACTTAAAAATAGAACCCAATTAATGCTTGTCAAATCAAATAGAATGGAATTCATTGAATCGTATGGAGGACAGTTAACATTAATTGATTCCTGGTGTATGCCAGGCAACCTGTTTAAACTGTCTGGAAACAGTGTTTCATTTACTTCTCACAAAACAACCAGACAAATAAAGGTAGGCAAAACATTATAAGTGTGTATTCTTGTCCGTATTTCTCTGCCAAGGAAAGGTTAAACACAATGTTCACAGCTCGCCTTACAGCTAGTAAAGCTATAATGCAGGATTCAATCCCAGGACTTTGGGACAATAAATTGTATCTGTCACCAAGTCATTATTCATATTTTCAGTGGGTGAGGTCACGGTCAGTGCAAGTTAGAGCAAAGAAGGGATGGGAGGCACAAGCCTCGGCACAGTGATCGTGGCAGTGGTGGAGGAACACACAGTCTTTAATGGGGTGGTCAGGAAAGGCCTCATCAACAAGGTAGTCGCTAAGCAGAGACTCAAGCAACATGAGGAATTAATTTAGCAAATATCAGAGGAGCAAACCTTGCAGGCAGAGGAGACAGCAAACACAAAATTTCTGAGGTGTTCTAAGATGTCTGATGAACAAAAAGAAAGGCAGTAAGTAAGGGCTATGTATGCTATCAGTTGGAACTGGGGTTGGCTGTGGTTTGCCGCTCGCAGAGGCCCTTATGATCCCCCATAAGAACTTCAGCTTCTATTTGGAGCAAATTGCAAAGCCAAGGGAGGACACAGGGGAGTGACTTGATCTAACTGGCATTCTCCAAACTGACTCTGGCTGCTGGGTGGAGACTAGGCTGCAACAGTGAAGGCAAGGGACCAGGGAGAAGGCAAATGCAGTAACCCAGGTGAGATTAGAGAGACAATGGCAGAGGTGGTGACAAGTGGGTCAATCGTGGACATATTCTGAAGGCAGAGCCAAACGGATTTGCTGATGGTTGGTATCTGTGAGTTACGAAAGAAAGACACGTCAAAGATGATTCCAGTGTTTTGTGTTTTTTTGGGGGGGGCGGGCAGTGGCGATTGCTGAGCCACTGAAAGAATGGAGTTTCCATTTATCCCAGGACTGTTATTGTTCTGGGTTATTTACGCAAATTATCTGTAATCTTCATGTCAGCCCAACCCTGCAGGCAAGATGGTGGAACCACGAGAATCAACAAGATCCTGCCTGCCCCCAAAGCCCTCTGTGTCACACACAGTAGCACCTCCATAACCTGGGGCAATACGAGTTTACGTTTATGAAGGACTTAGCATGTGCCAGGCGCAGTGCTAAACCTTCCTACATTAATTTTCCCGTATAATTCTCAAAGCAACTCCACCAGTAAGGCATCACTTTTCTAAGGCCTCATCATGTCCCTACCAGTACCAGCCGGGCAGCACTTTCTCCTCACCTCCCTCTTCCAAACTTCTTAAATCTGATGACCCCCAGCCTCCTCTTTGTTCCTTCACACTTAGGATTAATAACTGCTTCCTGTGATTATTTCACTCTTATTTTTTTTCTTTGTGCCTTTGCTGTACCCTCACAGTTCACTCACGCTTCACCAGTTTACTTTGTTAAATTCTGCCTGTTGAAATAACTAAAGTGGTTTCTATTTTCTACTGTTAGAGTGAATCCCCATTTACTTCCACAGTGTCATATCTCTGCCATGTCCCAGGCAATGTGCCAAGTGCTAGAGACATAAAGGTGATAAAGACCGAGGCCCTGACCTCAGGGATTCTAATGAGCTAGACAGGCACATGCTTCCATGTTCAGTCCCTATAAACCAACAGCCCACGCTACAAGTTAAAATGCAAGTACTGTCAACAAAGTGTAGTGGCAACACAGAGGGGATAGTGACTGATTCTGACTGGAAGAATCCTAACAGCTGATGATGGGACCACTACTTGAAAGGAAAATAGGATTTAATTGAGAGAAGAAGTAGAGAATGGATGGAGGCAAAGGAAATGGCAAAAGCCCAGAAGAGCAGGAGTGCTTAGAATGTCAAGGAAATGAATATGTCTCAATAGAATTGACATAACTAAAAATGAAGGTGTAGAGGAGAGAGCGCTGGTTATGAAGTTAGACAGAACTGGTTCTGACACTTGCCTTTGCTATTTACCAGCTGTATGACCTGTAGCGAGTTGCTTAACCTACTTGAGCCCTGTAGACTACATTGAAGTGAAGAGGGTGGGAATTCCCTGGTGGTCCAGTGGTTAGGACTCCGTGCTTCCACTGGAGTATTGAGAAAATGCATGGACAGAGCCAGACACATCAAAAGGCTCAATAAGTATCAGTTTTTCTTTCTCAAAATAAAAAATGTCAAGGAAACGTGAGGAGCTCAGCAGAGTAGAAACAACACTGAGTAGGTGATGAGAAAGTGCAGGAACTGAGGCAGAAAGAGTAAGGCGAGCCCTCAGATGGCATGAAAAGAATTTGGACTCTTGTTCTCCTGACAGTAATGGGGTGTCATCAAAGGAATTTGGTCAGAGAGCAACATGGTCAGCTCTGCCTTTCCAAAGATCACTCCCTCTCACCCCCAGAGAAGGAGGTAGGAAGCTGAGCTATGAATGGAACCCCAGGGATTGATAATGAGGGTTGAAGTAGGGCAGTGGAGGGGTGTGTGAGGAAGGGGCAGGTCTGAGTGGGATAATATGTGAAAAGTTATTTTGAAACATAAGGAATCCCAATAGAACATTCAGTGTTATTCTGTTTCCCTCCATCTGCCTGCCTCTCTTAGTGCTAGCAGTGGCCTCGTCCCAGGCAGGCAGGCAGGCAGTCCAGTCAGCTTCATATTCTAGGTCTTGCATACTCTTCTCTATTCCTCCTAGAACAGTAGTGGACACTCTGGCAGGAGGCTTTTCAAATCTTATCTTGGTCAGTGTCTTTTCTCATTATTATGTCATTGTATACTCGGACATTAACTCCCGCCAGAGCTCAAGCCCTATTTAAGGAAGCTTAGTGGCTAGCGCTTTGTTGCATCTCTGAATAACTTCCTGGACTGAAAGATCGTGAACGATATAGCATGGACTGGGGTTGGACCTGACTCTGTCATTTACTCGCTTCAGAAAGTCATGTCAGCTCTCTAAACCTCATTTTCTAATCTGTACAATGGGAATCCCAATACCTACCTCATAGTAGGTAATTTACTGGGATGTAAGAAGACACCTGACATGGAGCTCAGCTCACTTGAATGCAGGGTGCTGGAGAGCAGAGATCAGTCTGCTGTGCTCACCAACTCCATATTTACTGACTGGCTCTCTCATTCAAATTAATACTTGCCTCTCTTTTTTTCTTTTATTTTTTGCTTACTCCTTGCGTGAATGTCACAAGGCTTAATTCTGCTCTGCAGAGTTCTCATGGAAAGCAGAAATCCTGGAGAAAGCTCAATCCTGAATTCTTTATACTACTCTGGCATCGAGACATGCAGCTTCCCAAAGCCTTCCATTTACATAAAATTGATTGACCTTTCTTGGAAGCCAAGGATGGTTATATCCACACCACAAGAGAGGAAAGGGAAATCCAAGAGGGGCAGTGAGTTGGGCGCTTGCACAAGGCTAGAATAATAAAGTTGGGACTCGAATCAAATCAGATGTGTCCAGCGCTATAGTTCATTCTGTCCTGAGCCATCAAGTGGTGGTAAGACAGCCAGAATTCTCTACTGGGGATGTGGGAAGGATGTGTTGGAGAAAAATTGGTGACCATGCTCTCAAGCTAATGGAGAAAAATAGGGCAGAGTGCTGAGCCCCTCCCCCATCCCCAGAGGGGGCAGATATCCCCATTTGGAATCTACATCTAGAGGTCTCCCTGCTTGTAATCTTTCTCTCTCCTTAGGGCAGGGCTACTGCAGATGCCGCCATTCATTTACATTTCTTTCTTTCCTTCCCTTTTTCTCCATAGTGCACGTTCCCCTTTCACTGCCCTTGACATCCCTGCACATCTGCCCATTTCCTTTATACAGATACCTGCCATTAGGTGCCACCTCTTCCTTTTCCCCTTCTCTGTCCTTCAGCCCTATCCTTCCACATGCCTGTGTTAACTAAAGGGAGGAGTACACCTGCCCACATTATTTATGCCACACAAGGAATTAAAATTTAACATCTTTCCTTCCTGCCAATGACAAAGCACTTGAATTATACTGGAGCAAGGTGAGTGCTGAAGACAAAGCTGTACTGACAGAAACCAGAGCAAATATACCCTTTTCCCAAGCAAGACATAGTAGGAGACAGCTTTTTGTAGAGCAGTGGGGTAGGGTTGGGAAATAGGCAGACATGGGTTCCAACGCCAGTATGCCCTCGTCTTCCTAACACTGTGATTCTGTGCAAACAAGCATCTTGTCTTCCAGCAAAAGCTTTGCTGCTCCCAGGTACTGAAATATACCCCCGCGTAGGACAAGGCAAATCATGTAACAAAATTATGTTTTCCATTTTGCCCTGGCCACCAGGAAGCTCACAGGTTTGTCTGGAACTCAATTTAAATAACAATATAGGAACCAATGATATCTACATCAATCCTAAATTACTCTCTGGTTTTCATCTTTTCCCCTACTCATATTTTCCAGGATTATGACTTTTTATGTTTATATTCATAATTCCCTCTTTTATTAAATGAGCACGGAAATGTGTTTTTTTGAATCTTTATAAATCAAACCATAATAGCATAGTATAAATTAATAAATAATCTCTCTGCATTCCATTTTCATACCTAAAAATAGGGATATAAGCACCGACCACGTAGCATTATTATAAGGGCAAAATGAGATAAAATGCATAGTTTTTAGCACAGCCTTGAATATGGAAGATGCCTAATTAAATATGAGTGTTCCCCTTCCCTTACTGAGATGGAAAAGAGTTGGCTGCCATGTATGGTCCATTGAAGCATTTTCAATCAGATGTGTCAGCTCTGAGGCATGGGAACATGTAGCCAAATTTAAAATATCCCACAGGGCTTCCCTGATGGCGCAGTGGTTGAGAGTCCACCTGCCGATGCAGGGGACGCGGGTTCGTGCCCCGCTCCGGGAAGATCCCACATGCCGCGGAGCGGCTGGGCCCGTGAGCCATGGCCGCTGAGCCTGCCCGTCCGGAGCCTGTGCTCCGCAAGGGGAGAGGCCACAGCAGTGAGAGGCCCGCGTACCACAAAAAAAAAGAAAAGAAAATATCCCACAGACACAGGAGCGTCCCCCAACCTGTTTCAAAGCTGGGTGCAAAGGTTGCAGCCTTCTACTCTTCAAGACTCTCTCAGGCTGTACTACCAAGTCATGGAGAATTATGAGAATTATGCGACGTTGGTGTCTAATGATCTTGGACAAATTCTTAATCTCTCTTAAGCCTCAGTTTATTCATCTAGAAAATGAGAATAATATTATTACCTCTAGCTTTAGCTTGTAGTGAAGATTATGTGAAATGAAAAACGTGGATTGTTTAGATCACGCTAAGTACTCAAAGTCAGCTATTAACTTTAAGCCCAGTAATTAGTACTAATGTTATTCCTTGTATTTTGCATTACTCTATCTCCTCTAGTCTTCCCAAATTAGAAAGGATTTATTATTATCTCCATTCTGCAGGTGAGGAAATTGAGGCTCAGATCTGTCTCCTGACTTCCTCAATTTCAAAAGTGATGAAGATAGATAGAAGATGTTTGCACGTAAAGGCTTTAGAGTTGCCTCGAGTTACAGGATGAGCCCGGGGAGTACCTTCAGGTACTGTCCACGCCAAATTTGGATTTTAACACATGCAAGTCTAGGATGGAATGTCCATCACCTAACACAATACTAAGTTTATTGCAGGAATTCTAGAATTGCTTCTCTTTTAAACAGCTTTGTTGAAGAATAATTGATTCTTCACATAATTCTGCACATAATAAAAACTGCACATAATGATTGTGTACAATGTGATGAGTCTGGATATATGCAAACACTCATACCATCACCACAGTCAAGGTCATAGGCATATCTAACACCTCCCAGTTTCTTTATGTCCCCTTGTTATGGTTGTTGTTCTTCTTTCGTGGTAACAAGTACGAGATCTACTCTCAACAGATTTTAAAGCACGCAATAATACCGTATGTTAACCACAGGCACGGCGTTGTACAGCAGAGTTCTAGATCTTGTTCATCAGCATAACTTACGCTATATACTCATTGAATAGCGACTTTCCATCTCCATGGTCCCCCAGTCCCTGGCAACCACCACTGTCTTCTCGGCTTCCATGAGTTTGACTACTACATGTAATCTCATATAAGTGGAATCAGGAGGTATTTGTCCTTCTGTGACTGACTGATTTCACTGAGCATAATGTCCTCCCATTTCATCCATGTTGTCGCAGATGGCAGGATTTCCTTCGACTTTAAAGCTGAATAATAGTCCATTGTACGTAATATATATTACATTTTATCTACCCATCTGTCATGGACACTTGGTTTGTTTTCACATCTCAGTTATTATGAATAATGCTGCCATGAATATGGGAGTGCAGATACAAATGAAGGCTGCAGTGCAAAAGTAAAAACAATGGGTAAATACAGAGTCACACTCAGGAGACAAACTAACCCATTTTAAGCTAAGGAGAAGATTACATTCACATCAGCTTACTCCCGCCTAGAGCTGTCTGTTGTCCTCTAAGAGGCAAAGCTCTGAGTACCACTGGGATTGCTTCACCTTGGGGGCTTTGGGTCCAAAACAGATCTGGGCTTAAATCCCAGATTTGGGTGTCGTTAACATATTAAATCTTTGTTATCCTAATAAATACCTATCCCCGAAGCTTAAAAAGAGATAAGTAACCCAACTACTCCAGTCTTGGACTTGAGGCTGGGTGAGATTCTGAGTCATATAAAAAAAGACTTACTGGTCAAGGAATCCAAGACACTTTCTTGTTAATGCAAGATAATTTTCAAGGCAGGTGCTGTAGGATTCACTTTATTTACAGGGAAAGGCTTGTAAGTGAGGGGAAAAAAAAGGTCTTTTCTGACCAAGAAGGGACTAGCCCATTTTGCATCCATCTTATTCAATCATGTCATCCATTTCAATCAAATCACTACATTTTACCCTCTGACAAAAACATTCAACTTATTCCATGAAGAACGGGTTCTAATATGAGTTACCCTGTCACATCAGGGAGATATCATAGTATTATATAAACTTCCATTTCTGAAAATGTTTCATCAGGATTCCCATGTTACCTACTCCTTAGAGATTGAGAAGATTTTCACTGCCTTCATACACCCCCAAAACTCAGCATGATTTGTTCAGAATTTTACTAGTCAGCATCAAAATTTTTTTTAAAAAGGTACATCATGCACAATGATAAACTACCCCATGTGGTTTGGATAAATTAAATACTTTAAGCTTTCAGTCTCCCTAATGATTTGGAAATGAAACAGCCATGATTTATGACTCTAGCTGATAGACTAGATCAGAAGTTTACACTTTGAAAAATGCCGTATTTAAATTCCCCTATAAATAAAAAATCATATTGCTCTAAAAGTCCAGCCTAATGTATGTATGTAATAAACTAGAGATCCTCATATTGGGTGGAGAAATCTCCAGGACTGATGGCTTTCTTCCTAGCAAAAATGCACTGGGTGAACCAGACCTAGGTCTGTGTCTATCTGCTACCACTTAATCAATAGTTATTGTTCCTTTCTGTCCAGTCATTCATTTTCCCATCTCAGTGACCACTGTCAGAAGCGCCTGCATCAGCTCAGCTATAGAGGTAACCTAGTGTGGTTTTTTAATGTCTAGATCAACTATTTTTAATCCGGTCGTTTCCAAAGTCTTGACATAAGTATTATTCTGGGTTCCTTGTGCTTTTTGTTTATATGTACAAATGACACAATTGCTTTTGGGCTTTGCTTAGCGTTCTCAAAAAATAAAAGAACAGAAGCAGGTAAGAAAAATGCTGCACGATAGTGATAAAAAGCACTTGGAGAGGAATCAGTTGACTCATCGTTAGTTTGACCTCTCCCTCTTCCTGCCCTGTGACCTTGAGCTAATTTCTTGCCCTCTCTGGGATCTTTATGCTGAAGGCATTGGCCTATTTGACTCCTAAATCCCCTTCTTTCACTGCCAATTACAGCCCAATGTTTAGAGTGCAGCAAACTAAATTCAAACTCTTTCGCAAGTTATTTATTCTCACTGACTCCCGATTTTCCCAGGTATAATTTGGAGATAATTATCCCTACTACACAGCACTATCAGGAAGATTAGACAAGGTAACATATGCAAGGTACTCACCACAATTCCAGGCACAAAGTAAGTACTCAGTAAAAAGTAGTTGCCATTATTATTTTTATAATTATTATTATTACCAACATTTTCATGCTAGAAATTCTGCTAGACAATAACCTGACATTAAAGGGAAAAAAATGAATATCACAAGCTTCAGGGAGGAGAGGACATCAAAGCAAGAGTCTTTTCCTTATATCTATTTCATTCATATGGCATCCAAGCCAGCAAGTGGTAAAGGGAATTAAGAAGTATACGGAGTCTTCAGGACCCTCAAGACTCACTGGAAACTAAGATCCCACAGACCTGGACTCCAATTCCTTCTCCACCACTTACCAGGTCTTGGCGTTGGGAAAGTCATATAACCCTTCTGAGCTCAGAGATGCTCAAAATGCTATAAAATAAAGTGGTAATCCCAACTTTTTACGGTGGTAGCCAGCATTAAGTAAAACTGTGGCTATAAAGCGCTTAACTTTTTATCCATCCCATAGTAAGTGCTCAAAAAATAAAAGTTGCTATTATTGTTATTGTTGTTGTCACTAGCAGTTTTCCAGCAGAGCTGCCCTGGCCCCGCTAATCCCCAAGCCGATCCGCCGCTGGTGTTTTCAGATTTTCTCAGGAGTCCGAGTCTCTTCTTGCTTTTACACAATTGGCACACTTGCCTCCCTTCTATTTTCTCTGCTTATTTTTTACAGAAATCCTCAGCTTGCTGAGAAGGGCTCTGGTCGCATTTATGATTCACGAGGCCCTGAGTATACAGATGGCATTATATAAATGTTTAATAATCACCATATGGTTTCCCTGGAAATTCTGTCACTCAACGAGGAATACGGACTGAAATAGATAAAAAGCAGACCTCCGTTCTCCTGTTCCCTCCTTTACTGTCGGTGGTCCATGAAACGGAGGGAATCAGCTCACAGCAGCCTGGTAGGTGTTTAGAGAGCAGTGAATTTAGGAGGGTTGTAGAAGATAAATGCCTCCTATACTGGATATTACTCTTTTGTGTCCAAGACAGCTCAGTTGCTCCTCTAATATCCCCGCGCCTGTTTTAATTATTCTATTACGGGGCATTGTTTGAAGTGGCTGAGAAACCATGGGATTTTCAGCTGGGTCCATGTCCATCATGGCGTCACTTCTCACGGCTGTTCCCTTCGTGGGCCTTGTGGCAGCCATGTATTTGTGAGGTTTTGCACTTGTGGATGGAGATGCATAGTAATAGGGAGAGGTGACATATTTGACAAATGGGAATCATGATTGTCTGGCCTCCTGACCGTTGTTGACGTGTTCTCCTGACCCGTAAACGTTGCAGCTGACTGATTACAGTAGTTGATTGAGAAAACATTTGTCAATAGCTTTCTAATGAGAGAGAGAGGTGAGGAGGAGAGATTGCTGGAGCTCCTAGGAGCTAGATTTTGCTTAACGGCAGGAGCACTGAACCACGTTGTAGACAATCACTGAACTCCATACGGCCACGTATGAAAGGGAAATGCATTTCGTCCGGTCGTCATCTGTGGAGCACCTACTATGTATAAGATCAGAGGTCAGAAACTGGTGATTTCCAAGTAGAATATGACCCTCAGCCTTTGTCTGGGTGTCCTGCTTAGTTAATCTGCACTGTCCTTTTGTTACAGTCAGAAGCAAATTGCCAATATTTAAAATCAGAATATTGTACATTCAAATCTAGATTTCTAGCATCTCTTGGAAAAATCAGTATTTGGCAGCACTGGGCCAGCATTTCTGCAGGTCAGCGTTTGTATCGACTTGGGTAGCTGCTGCCTCTTGGAAATGGGCCGTGTGATCCCAAGTTTGCCCCATCCCTACCATTCCATTATGTCATTCGTTAGTGTGAACTAGCTGGGCCCTGTAGGATTTCCAGTTTGAGATCTCTGTTTCAGGTTCTGAAGACACACACGTGAGAAAGTATGATTCTAGGTCCTGCCTTAAAAGTACTCACAGTAGTGTAACTGTTTACTATAGAAAATTCTAAATTTCTAGCAAAGAAGGAAAATTAGGCTTTCTGGATTAGTAAAGATTCTGTACAGTAAAGCCATCCGGCATCTGTCATGATGGCTACCATATGCAGGAAACCATTTTCAAATTCTTTGTAATACCCTGTCTCTGGTGGTAGCTGGGATTGCAGTTGAAGGAGGACTAGCCCTGGAAGCATCACATTTGGGCATGATTTGCAAGTGCGTCGTCAGGTTGCTGGTGACCTCGAGTGAGTCATTTATTGAATACTTCCCGAGGAATCCTATTCCTCTAGATCCAACTGAGTAAGAGATTGGAAAGTGTGCTGTAAACTGTAATGCTCTGAAACATGGACAGTAAACTATGGCAAACTGCTTTTGTAAATAAAGTTTTATTGGAACACAGCCACATCCACTTCTTTATGTATTAACTGTGGCTGTTTTCACATTATGATGGCAGTGGTGAGTGGCTGGAACAGACACCATACGGTCCACAAAGCCTAAAATATGTATGATCTGGCCCTTTAAGAAAACTTTGCAGGCCACTGCTCTATATAAAAGTTAGCTATAATAATAATAATGCACACTCTTATTGAACCTGATTTCCTCTCCCTTGAGAAGGCATTTCAATATTTGTGGAGCCTACAAATCATTGCCATAATCCCCACTTTTCATCTGATTCCAGATGTGCTGAGATGTGATGCTAAGCTTTCTGCTGGATGGAGCCACATTTTACTTTCTTTGGGGGAGTTAACTTCCTGACTGTGGAGTGTGCACGGCCTTGAAGGAAGCTTGTCCCCAGCCCCACTTCTCTTTCTGGAACGACTTTCAGGGCCACTCCATCCTCTGAGACACCAAGGGGTAGGACTCAAAAGAAGCCTTTTTTTTTTTTTTTTTTTTTTTTTTTTTTTTTTGCGGTACGCGGGCGTCTCACTGTTGTGGCCTCTCCCTTTGGGGAGCGCAG